>NW_016805194.1:156765-205849 GCF_001698545.2 Rhinopithecus bieti | reverse complement strand
AAAAAAAAAAAAAAAAAAAAAAAAAAAAAAAAATTCACATTGAATTTAAAGAACATTTTCCTTAATACATATAATGAAGTGTTCTGAGACTATGAATATATGTTTAATGGGCTACAATTAAAATGACAGAGGTGTAATATGTTAACATAAGTGCTTAATATTCTATTTACAATTCATACTCCAAATTTAACTTTAGGATGATCACTTGATGTATAAAATATTTATTTACCCAGAATGCATCTAAAATTAATATGACAGTTATTGAGGGAAGAGTCCCAAATAATCAAATATCATTTTCTGAGTAATCAATTTGCTAGCTTATTTAGGAACTTTTGGAGTATTGGTTTCTCTGTTTGTAAAATGGCCAACAGCCCTAAATCAGATGTAAGGTGTTTTTACTTTTTTTCAGTTAATTGGCTTCTAGTGATCTAATCCGGAGCTGTTGGAAAAAAAAAAAAAAAAAAAAGAAGGAATTATAAATTGGTTCAAGGTTTCAAAGTAGAGTTTGGCAACATGTCCCAAAGCTTAAAATTTTGCAATTTATTGGTCCCCAAATTCAGCTTTTAGAAATGTATGTGGAGAAGAATCATTAAGAGTTATTTGTAATAGCAGAGACAACTTTAAATCAAATAATTATTAGGTACAATCATAAGACAATTGGTTCCTTAATTCATAAAACAAATACCCATTGATTAAATTATATACCAAACAGTGCTATATATTGGGAATTTTGTAGTAATCAAGACTGAAAGGTTCTTGAGATAATGAAGTTTGAAATTTAAAGGGAGATAGATGTTAAGTAAAAATTCATCCAAATATTATTTAATGTTAAAAGTTAAGTACTATGCACATACTTTCAACACCTTGGGCTTTCAGTTTTTTTTTTTAATAGAGAGAGGATTTTGTTCTGCCACCCAGTCTGGAGTGCAGTAGTGCTATCGTAGCTCACTGCAACCTCCACCTTTTGGGCTCAAGCAATCCTCCTGCCTCAACCTCCCAAGTAGCTAGGACTACAGGCTCTCACCACCATGCCTGGCTAATTTTAAAACTTTTTTATACAGATGGAATCTTGCCATGTTGCCCAGGCTAATCTCACACTCTTGGTCTCAGGAGATAGCTGCTTTGGCCTCCCAAAGTGCTGGGGTTACAGGTGTGAGCCAATGCACTCAACTTATTTATTTGTTGATTTATTTATTTATTTACCAGTGATTGTGAGATCCCTCATGCCAGAATTTAATTTTTCAATTAGTTTTAAAAAGTGATTTTGTAGAAGAATGTTAAAGGACAGGAAAAAATAGAACTTGAGAGTGCTTTACATCTTTTGGATACCAGTCCTTTATCAGATATATTATTTGTAAATATTTTTTCCCAGTCTGTGGTGTCAAGGACTGTGAAGGGTCTGGTATTTTACCCTACTGTTGAACAAACAAGTGAGCCTGCCAGGTTCCAAGAAATGGGCAGGAGTTGGCAGCTCCTTGGTTAGAGAAAAGGGACTTGATAACATCACAACAAGAACCATGAGCTTCACATTCACATCTGCTTCCATTGCCCACCCCTGACCCAAGACCCACGAGGATGTTGTGGTAAGGCCCAGGGAGGTCCTACAGACAAGGTGGGTTTATGTCACAGGTGAGATACTCCACGCTTAGGAAATCCTAGATATTTAAAGGGGGCTGCTTGCAAGCCTACCCAACCTTTCCCCTCGCCCCTCCAAAAGACAATATCTTTATTATACTGGTCAGGAAACAAATAACCCAAACCCACAGGGAGCCATTATCTCTATCTTCCAAGGCTTTTTGCTGTGTAAATATCTTCGATGAGATGGGTCAGAACAAAAGTGGTGAATGCATTTGCTTGGAACACCTGCAGAAATATAAAGGACCCAAAGAAAATTGCCTTAATATATGACTTTTTAAAATTCTCTTAGCAGTGTCTTTTGAAGAACAGAAAATTATTTTGTAATGAAGTGCAATTTATCAATTTGATTTTTCATAGATCATGCTTACAGTGATATCTAAATTTTTTTTTTTTTTCTGAGACAGTTTCATTCTTGTTGCTCAGGCTGGAGTGCAATGGCATGATCTCGGCTCACTGCAACCTCCACCTCCCGGGTTCAAGCGATTCTTCTGCCTCAGCCTCCCAAGTAGCTGGGATTATAGGGACGTGCCACCACGTCCAGCTAATTTTGTATTTTTTGTAGAGACGGGGTTTCTCCATGTTGGTCAGGCTGGTCTCAAACTCCTGACCTCAGGTGATTCGCCCACCTCAGCCTCCCAAAGTGCTGAGATTACAGGCATAAGCCACTGCACCCAACCTGATATCTAAAATATTTCTACCTAACCCAAAGTCTCAAAGATTATGGCTATGTTTTCTTCTAAAAGTTTTATAGTTTTAGGTTTTACATTTACGTTTATAACTCATTTTAAGTTATTTTTGTATGTGGTTGGTGTGAAATAAGGATCAGATTTCACATATGCATACCTAATTGTTCCAGCATCGCTTTTTGAAAGACTATCTTTTCCACTGAATTGACTGCCTATTTGTAAAAATAAATCGTAAAAAAATCAATGGCCCATAAATGTGTGCATCCATTTCTGCACTCTATTCTGCTCCATTGATTTGATAGGTTCCACTGAGGTATCTTGATGCCAATTCCACATTATTTTGAATATGGTATCTTTATAAAGGTCTTAGAATCAGGTACTGGTATTTCTCCAATTTTGTCCTTCTTTTTCAAAGCTGTTTTAGCTATCCTAGGTCCTTTACATTTCCATATGTATTAAATTATATAATCAGTTTGCTATTTTCTATTAAAAGCTTGCTGGGATTTTGACTGGGATTGTGTTGAACCTGTAAATCAATTTGAGGAGGATTAATATCTTAACAACATTGAGTCATCTGACCCATGAACACAGTATATCTCTACATTTATTTAAGTTTAATTTTCCCCTAGTAATGTCTTATAGTTTTCAGGATACAAGTCTTGCATATCTTTTGTCAGATTCATCATTAAGTTTTTAATATCTTGTGTTTCTATTTCTATTTCTTTCCCCATCTTTATACATTCAACCTTTCTGAGCCTTTTTACTTGTATGCAGTGTTATATTTTTAAAATCTCATTTGACAGTGTTTTCCTTTTAATTGGAGTATATAGTACATTTATATTTGTATTCAGACAACTCAGACACAGCTTCCCACGTCCCCAGTCATGCATGGAATACTTTGCGATCTCAGGGCTAGCAATAAGCTGATGCAAATCAGGTCTCATCAGCATAGAGAAACTCTTGTCTAGGGTCCCTCAGTCTCAATACTTGGCTCACCATCCAGCACCCATGAGGATAAGTGACTAACTTCCATTCTGTGGTACACATAAACATCACAAGTTACAAGTTTCTCAATGAGCAATCTTGACAGTCAAATACATTTTATGGAAGATTCTTGGATCAGTATCTTGTAGGTGGCAGATATTATAGGACTTTCTTCTCTCTTCAAGGATGATGTTCCAAGAAGTTCAAGGTCAATTCTTTAGCCTGGGGGAGAGACTCGGGGACCCATTCCTTCCTAGAACACCAGCATGAGAATTGAGAGGTGATGAGATAAATATGAATTATTTTGCTGCCTTGAGCTTTCCAGATTTCTGATCAAATGAGGAACTTTCTTTTCTTTGTTTTTGGAGATGGAGTCTGTTGCCCAGGTTGGAGTGCAGTGGCATGATCTCAGGGTTCAAGCAATTCTTCTGCCTCAGCCTCCCGAGTAGCTGGGACAACAGGCGTATGCCGCCATGCCCAGCTAATTTTTTGTATTTTAGTAGAGACGGGGTTTCACCATGTTGCCCGGGTTGGTCTTGAACTCCTGAGCTCAGGCAATCTGCCTGCTTCTGCCTCCCAAAGTGCTAGGATTACAGGTGTGAGCCACCTCGCCTGGCCAGGAACTTTCTTTTCTAAAATTCTCCTTAGAAATCTTTTATTATCCCACAGAGTTGATTCCTTTTCTCTCAACTTTCTGTGTCTACTTTTGCCTTCTCTCATTATGCAGCATCCCATTCTACTAGGCTAGACATATAAAAAGATCTTTGAAAATGGTAATCACACTTGTAAGAAATTAAGCATGTTAATTTGACATCTCCTTTACATTTTTTTTCCACAAAACAGAAGGACACTGTCTCTGTGGGTTCAGTCTGAAATATTTTTTACCAGTTGGTTTTAGGCCTTGTGTAAAGGAATTCAATTTTTAAAATGTTATTCAATCATCTTGAGACATAGCCTGTGCTTTGAAATCTTTCTTTCAATGTGAAAACCTTTGCTACTCTCTTTTCTTAAAAAATCTCTTGCTCCTTCCTCTGTCAGATAATAGTAATCTGACCCCTTTTCTTAAAGATATGTCCCGCTTTCTTGTTTTTAGGAAGCAAATAAAAGGCATTAATGAAGTGCCAACAGGTCGATAATGAGGCATACTCTTTGCCTTTTTTTTCCTACTATGTAAGTAATTGAAGAACCAAAAGTTATTGGTTGATTGCCAGATTTGTGAAACACTACAGCAAAGTCAAACAACCAGCAAACTTCAGTCAGTCATTACAATGCAGCTAGCAAGGGCTACATGAAATAGAAAGAACTTGAAGAAATAATAAAAAGTAAAGTTTAACTTGTGCCAGGCGAATTCCCTGCAGGGCGCCCTCTCTAAAAGAAGGTTGGCCTTCTGCAGAACAGAGACTGTCAGGTGCCTGAAACCTGCTATCTCAAAGCTTTCTACATTTCTGGCATAAGGCAGTCAATTCTGGTTAATGCTGAAGTGAAGAATCAAGACCAAAGACACTGATTTTCCACGTCACACAACTCAAGGCTTAGAACACATGTCTGGGGAGAAAATGGTGCTCTCCTGTTCAATGAATGCTGAAATTTCAGAAGGAGATCACTTTTTCAACAGCACATACTGCTGCTGGGTGCCAGCATCTAATCACTCCAAGGCAGGGGCTGGTGCTTCCCCTAATTGTGTAGATTAAAGCTCACAACTCAAGGGCTGGTCTGTCTCTCTCTCAGAGTCTGATGTCCAGCCATGCTAGACACTCATTCTGTCTCACAATGTGATAGGCAACAGGGAGACCACACACCTGCTACCAGTTCCACTCTATGTGCCATGAGTGAGGACTGCCCATTTGTCCTTGCTTGATAGATAAATTGTATCTGGCAGAGAAGTTCAAATACTAAGAACATGTGAACCACAAGTCAAAAACTCAAATGCACTACTGGGTATGTATCCAAAGGAAATGAAATCAGTATGTCAGAGACATATCTGCACTCACATATTTATCACAGCACTATTCACAAGAGCCAAGTTACAGAATCCACCTAAGTGTCCTTCATTGGATGAATGGATAAAGAAAAACATGGTCTGCATACACAATGGAATACTATTCAGCCATAAAAATGAATGAAATCCCATCATTTGTGGCAACATGGATGAACCTGGAATGATATTATGTTAAGTGAAATGAGCCAAGCACAGAAAGACAAATATTGCATGTTCTCACTCATTGACCTCACAGAAATAGAGAGTAGAACAGTAATTAGCAGAGTCTGGGAGGTTGAGGAGGATGGAGAGAGGTTGGTCAGTGGGTACAAAGTTACAGTTTGATAGGAGGAACAGGTTCTGGTGTTCTAGTGCACAGCAGGGTGACTGTGGTTAATAATATTGTATTGTATATTCAAAATAGCTATGGTATGGTTTGGATGTTTTGTCCCTCTAAATCTCATGTTGAAATGTGATCCCCAATGTTGGAGGTGGCGCCTGATGGGAGGTGTTTGGGGAGGTGTGGGGGCAGAGCCTGCGTTAAAGGCTTGGTGCCCTCCCCATGGTAGTGGGCAAGTTCTTGCTCTGTGAGTTCATGTGAGAGCTGGTTGTTTAAAAGAACGTGGCATCTTTCTTCCCCATCTCTCTCTTGCTCCCTATTGCCATGTGGCATGTCTGCTCCCCTTTCATCTTCTGTCATGATTGCAAGTTTTCGAGGCCTCTCCAGAAACAGATGCTGGCACTATGTTTTTTTGTATAGCTTGCAGAACTGTGAGCCAAATAAACCTCTTTTCTTTATAAATTACCCAATCTCAGGTATTCCTTTATAGCAATGCAAAAATGAACTAATACAAGCTAGAAAAGAGAATTTTGAATGTTCTCACCACAAAGAAATGATAAATGTAGGAGATGATGAATAGGCTGAAAATCCTGTGTTGATCATTACACAATGTATACATGTATGGAATCACCACACTGTAGCCCATAAAAATGTAGTTACTATGTGTTGATTAAAAACAAAATTAAAAATACCTCACATGCCTACAGGGTAAGGAAGGTAATACAGTGGATCCAAAGTAGCAATAGGGACACAACATAAAGTAGACGGGCCAAGTGGAGTGTACACGCCCTGTCTCTCTGGTCCCAGAACACTGCCATGGGGGCATGGAGGCTCAGTGTTGCCTGATCCTCCAATGCTCAAGAGAAACCACAAACCAGATTTTACTTTGACAGAATTACTGTGAGATCTTCTGGTATTTTCAAATTTCTGAGAGTAAATTAAAATAAAACAAATACACACACACACACACACACACACACACACACAAAACAAACCACAAAAGCCCTTTGTAGCCTAACACTATATAAGCTGAACATCACCTTCCTATGGTCCATAGCCTGCTAATGCACAGCCTCTGATATAGATGATAAGTGCTGTAAGATTTGAGGTGGGGCCAGGCGCGGTGGCTCACACCTGTAATCCCAGCACATTGGGAGGCTGAGGCGGGCAGATCGTCTGAGGTCAGGAGTTCAAGACCAGCCTGGCCAACATGATGAAACCTCTTTTCTACTAAAAATACAAAAATTAGCTGGCCATGGTGGCAGGCGCCTGTAATCTCAGCTACTTTGGAGGCTGAGGCAGGAGAATGGCTTAAGCCTGGGAGGCAGAGGTTGCAGTGAGCCTAGATTGTTCCACTGCACTCCAGCCTGGGCAACTGAGTGGGACTCTTGTCTCAAGAAAAAAAAAAAAAAAAAAAAAAGATTCAGAGGTGGGAGAAAGTCTGTCCAGCTTCTATGTCCACTAAAAACAAGACAAGCTTAAAAGGCAGAGGAGCTGACTATAAAAAAAAAAATTTACAGAGAGAAATGGGGACAGTCTATCCCCAAACTGTTGTCAGGTTGTCTGGAATACTTAAAAGAAACTCCGGGAGATTCAATGGTTGTTTTTTGAATGCATGCATGAAAGAAAAGCTCAGAAGCATCTAAACATCCAGAAGAAATATTTTTACCTCCTGGGAAGCCTGAATTGACTGAATTAGAAAGTAAATTCTCTTTTGTCTGACGTCTAGACTTCTGGAGATACCGTCTTTGTTTTTTCTTTTTTCCTTTTTCTTTGTTTAAATCAAGAATGCACTTTATCGGCAAAGCTTAATCACAGTTAAATAATATCCTAGTTGAGTCAACCAGACTCCACTTTAGAGCAATTTCTGGAAATAATAGGATAAGCCAATTTTACAAGATTACTGACTGGCAGTTAATGAAGTTCTCACACTTTTTATTTTAGAGGGTAGTTAAAGCAGGTTACCTGCAATAGTTACCTTTTATTGAGGGCTTGCCACGTGTGAGCACCTGCTAAACATTTAGCAAATATTACACAGTCTTATAAATGTGTATTACTCAATCTACCCAGTGAGGTCACACAGTTAGTTAGTTGTGGGGTTGGGATTCAAGCCCAGGTTTACCTGACTTCTAAGACTATCTATCTCTTAACCAGCATACATATACCAATCTTTCCAGTCATTGTTTAGGGAAGAGATCTCATTTTCCTTCTAAATATACTCAGATTTGTAGAGTTAAATGAATTTCTCAAGAATAGAAATCTACTAAGTTGCAGACCTGTAATAAGACAGACAGTTCAGGCTCCTGACTTCCAGTCCTGAACATTTCCTCCTATGTGATTATCTTATTTATCTCTAAGTCAGGAGAATGTTAATTACTTTAAGACTAAGATGGGAATCCCCCATGAACGTGGAAACTCAAATAGCAGAATGGATGAAGCTCTGCAGGGTTTCGGCAACTCAGCAACACAGACTTCCCCTCACCAAGGCCATTACTACTGCTGAGCTGCAGAGTGCCAACCTGCCCATAACAGAAGTGAATGCTAAGCCTCCTGAAGTGGCCCTATTCCCCAGGGGGACCAAGTGGCAGGTTTATTACATAGGATCTTTTTCATCAAAGAGGGAAAAGCAACTCTCTTAAAGGAATAGAGAAATATTCCAGATGTAGATTTGCCTTTTCCATCATTCTTCCATTTATAGTTATTTTATTTACGAATATGATATCCTACACAATCCTCTACTGATTATAGAACTAATTATATGGTGAAGGGATGTGGGCTTTTACCACAGAATTCAGAAGTCTCATGCATTTCATCATACAGAAGTAGCTCACTCCATAGAACAAGAAATAGAACAGCCTGCTAAAGGCTCAGCCATGATGTCAGCTGGGAGACAATAAATAGCCATCAATATTTAGCACCATTTCTTTCACAGTCAGAATACATGGTTCCTGGAATCAAGGAATTCAGTTGGGAGTAGCCCCTTTTTACACCAAACAAGCCATTTACAAGATTTTTGCTTTTCAGGCCTCAAACACTGAGCTTAGTGACTTTGGAGGCCCAAATATTCAAGGCAGGACTGCTTCCACTTGGGAACCAAGTCATGATTTTATTAAACTGGAAGCCGAGACAGTCAGTCCTAAGACTATCCCTTGGCCAGTTTGGGTTCCTCATGGTTCTGAACCAACAGGTAAGGAAGGCAGTTGCTCTAGTGATTCAGGTAGTTAACCAGAGTTATAAAAAGGAAGTTGGATTATTGCTTCATAATTGGAGTCAGGAGGACTATCCTGCTACTTGTCCTCTCAGGAGTCTCAGCTTCATAGTCAATGGAAAACTGTGATAACCCAATAAACAAGACTGCAAGGAATGAAGGGTTGAGTCACCCTTTCAGCAACCTACCAAGCAGGCCCTAGCAGAGTAAGAATGTGCAATGAGTAGAGGAATTAGTAAGATGTGGTCATCAACTGAGGCCTAATGACCAACTAGGGAAGTGGGAACTATAGCAACTGTCTTAGTACTTATTTACCCAACTTGTATCTATTTTCTATATGAACAGAATTGTCGCATATAAACATTTTATCATTAAAGACAAAAAAATTAACCATTAACACATCATTGCAAATACTCCATTAAGCTTTCCTCAATTCCTGTGGGAGTGTGCCATATAATTCTTGTCGTGAGTGGATACAGTTCTAGATGAAGAATTATCACCAATATATTTAAAATCAGTTAATTCTTCAGAAGCTCCAACTGAATTTTGCCATTTTGACTTTGTCATTGTTTCTATTGCATTGCAACCTGAGTACAAAATCGAGAGTAAATGGTTTGAGTTTGAAGGCTTCACTACAACTTTTTGAACCCAAGAGAGCATAATCTTTTAAGATTATGCAAAGGCTTGGAGTTTGCTATTTACTGTTGATAATAATGAATCAACATGCTATTAGTAATTATTAATATGCTATTTCTAGACTTGTCATTTTATATGTTTGAAATTTAGTGGTAACATTCTAAACAGTGAGTTTTGAGTTGCATATACCTTTGAAAACATGATGAAAACTATGAAACTTCTTCACAGAAATATGGGCATACACACAAACTGCAAAACATTCAAGTTTTATACAAGTTAAAACCTCAGTTTTAGCGGCTACTCCACATTCACATGAATGTTTGTCTCCTTCAAGGTTGTGATTATGGATCGTGAGACACTAGCTATGTGAACTCCATAGTCTCAAGAAACTTCATTATCTTTTATTTGTATTTTCAAAGAGAGAGAGAGAGAGAGAGAGAGAGAGAGAGAGAGCGCAACAGAGAGAAACTACATTACATTTAGACCAAAATGAAAAAATATTTGGTGATCGAATTGAATGGGTAAATAAAAACAAGTTACATTTCTCTGGTAGTAGGCTGAGTTCAAGTTTTGAAATGTCTGAGTTCCAAAGCAGAAGAAAATAATGTTAAAAACTCATGGCAGGACTAGTATTATGGCCAAGTAATGCACTAATTATAAGAGATTTGTAAGAACTAAAATTTCCAAGAGAAATCAAGTATGAAAATAAGATGAGAAACTGGGAACTCTTCGTTTTGTATGAAAATTCCACATATCTCACAAGTGGCAATGGCCGCAACATGAAAATGCCTAAATTGGTCAGATTACTTTTCTTTCTACTCTAGTGTTGTCTCTACTATTAGCTATAATTTTGCCTACTGTTCTTTCATTTGTTTATTAAATAACATTATTTGGATACATTTCTAAGCTACTAGTTTAAATATCAATGTAAGTTAAAATGAATTTGGTGTTTCTGTGGGCTATGATGCCAATAGTGTAGTTGTTTTTATTTGTTTTTCAGATGGAGTCTCGCTCTGTTGCCCAGGCTGGAGTGCGGTGGCACAATCTTGGCTCACTGCAACCTCCACCTCCTGGGTTCAAGCGATTCTTCTGCCTCAGCCTCCCAAGTAGCTGGGACTATGGGTGCGTGCCACCATGCCTGGGTAATTTTTGTTATTTTCAGTAGGACGGGGTTTCACCATATTGGCCAGGCTGTTCTCAAACTCCTGACCTCATGATCTGCCCGCCTTGGCCTCCCAAAGTGCTGGGATTACAGGCATGAGCCACTGCACCCAGCAACAGTGTAGTTTTAGAGATCACTTTAGACTACGATCTGGAAGTATCATGCTGGAGATTCCAAAAAGTGTATTTTTGGCTTGTATTTCTTTTAAAGAAACCCCACATAAATGGGTTATTCCATATTCTAACAGGAGGCTATCTATCATCTATCTATCTATCTATCTATCTATCTATCTATCTATCTATCTATCTATCATCTATCTATCTATCCATCTATCTATCTATAGTGATTTGAAAGTAAATTAAATGTGACGTAAATCATTTTAAACTTGATTAGGATGGTGGCTACATGATTGTATGTGTCTGTCAATATTCATAGAATTGTACACCAAAAAGTGAATTTTCCTGTAGGTATTCTATGGAAAAACACTGGCAGCATATCTTCTTAAGTGTGTTAAATTTTAATAAGCAAGTTGAATGTAAGAAAGGAACTTGAGTGCCAAATATCAATGTGAAGTGACATAAAACAAACACACTATGCACATCCAAAAATCTGGATTTACAATGGAAATGTGACAGCTTCTGAAATTATATAGCACTCAATCATTAATTTTCTTTGAGGGTAAGATTTGTACCCTGCTGGGCTTATAATTTTCTCTTTTTGTGCTGTTCATGTGTAAATATTGCCAATTTCATTTGACACAAAAAAGGAAAACAACTTAATTTTGTTTCTAAGTTAATGAATGACAGATACTACCCTCCAGATGAGGTACTGTATTATTAGCTTCCAGGCAGTGATTTGAGGGGAAAAAAACTCAAGCCATTTCCAATGTATTTGTAACAAGGAAACAAATTTATTGATTTTAAAAGACAAGACACCATTTTGTTTTGAAAAACACAAGAAAGCTAGCCTGAGTTCAAGTCTGAAATATTCAGAAAAATCCTACTAATATCTTTAGTATGTTCCAGTCATTTGTTTAAACAACACACTAAAAGTTAATATATATTTTTATAATTATAAAAGTTCCCCAGTTATTGTACAGTACACAATACAAATCGCCCACAAACTATTATTTAGCTCCTGCCAATTTTGAGAGGACATGATATACTAAAAGATTTAGCATTTCTCACAAAAATCACATCAGGAAATACGTATTTACAAAATCAAATACATTATACAAAAAACCATCACATGTTATTCGGTAAAGATGTTTTAAATAATTAAAAGTTTATTCAACTGTAGTCCAAAAACTGGAAAAGAACATTACATTATCTCACACATACAATCTCTACAAAAGTTGCTTACCTCATTTACATAATATATTCAGTCGATTGTAAAATAAATGTTCAAATATGTCCTAGTGTTACTATGTTTCTGTGCTTGTGGGACTGAATAATGTAATCGGCCACTTACTAAGTGAAATTTAAATGATGGCACTTAAAAAAAATACAGTTATCTTAAAAAAACACAATGAAAGAAGTTTTACCTAGAAGGTACGAAAGCCCTGAGTGATAGTGAAGTTACTGATTGGTAAGCACTACAATTAACCTAATTAAAAGTTTACCACCTCAGGCACAAATTTCCAAGTTTTTTCAAGGCACTCACTTAAAGTTTCTGTAACCAATGCATTGGTCACCACCATAGGTCCAAATTGATGATGGAAATGAGTAGAGAAAAAAATTTGCTTTGGTACAAAAGATGCTTTTTAAACGAATAAAATTCAATAGCTTCTTTAAAATTGTTGTTTAGCAGGTTAAAACAAGGCGATCGTTTCTTCAAAAACACTAATTTACTGAAGGAAAAATTTACTTGGTTATCAACAGTCAATGGGAGTTTTTATATTTTCTTTCCTCCCCAGAATCAAAATTCTTCTAAAAAAGATTTGTTGTCCTCATTATTGAGCTACATAAACAATTCTTACCAAAGATTTTCATTACTCAGGGCTTCCAATCCCAACATCATAATTTATTTAAAAAAACAAAGGAAAGAGGGGAGAAAAATAATCAAACCAGAACCAAATAAAAGAAGAGACAAAACATATTTTTTTTTAAAAAAAGTATTATCAATTATTTCAAATGAAAAGAAAAAAAAAAAATCCTAGGCAGTCACTTTGTAAGTGGCTTTTACTATTTAAGTAAAATTGGTAAACTAAACTCAGGTCTACTGGCACATAAAATCACTAGCAGCAATGATCAAGGCATGCAAACTGAGAAGCATTTACAGTAAATCATCATGAAGAATTCAAAAGAAGAGAGTTAAATTAAAACCCTTTGAGTATTGCATGTTAACACATGAGTAATTTGCATGGTTTGACTTCCTAAACTGCCTAAAAAGCAACGTTTACGGCATACTTGCACTATGCTATGGATGTCCTTTCACCAGACATCAGAATAGGTTACACTCTTATTTGCGCCCGGCTAGGGCAGCGCAAGCACATCTGCAGACAACACTGCTTTCATGTTCGATCACGCAGGGAACAGAGGGAATCAAGTGCACGAAGAGATTCCCTTTAACAAAATCAGCAATGGTGTAAGCAGACTGACATTTAGAGATATCAGAAGCAGTAATCATAGCATCTCCTGACAGATGAGCTTAAAATCAAGTGCTTTGCTCTCCATTCTATCTATATATAATTTTTTGACAAAGTATTAAAGTTTTGGAGCATAGATAAAATTATGCCCTGTGTGAAATTCCCAAACAATATTTTATGAGCGATCTAACTCCAAATAGCCTAACTGCCCCCAGAGTTCAGATTCTCTTAATCCACTTGAACTCGTTTCTTCCTAAGGCTTCACTTACACTTGTACTTTCTAAAGCTAAATAAATGAGATCTTTTGTTTCATTTTGGGAAAAAAAGAAAAAAAAAAAGAAACTTAACCCTTTCTTTATACCTTTTAAAGGCAATCTAGGTACCTTCAATGTGCAGAAATCAGTTATGACATAGGTCTATCCAGGCCCATGTATTTGTCCTCCTTTTCTAGAAACTATGGTGTGATGCTAGAAAAGTTGATTTTTTTTTTTTTTTTCTGTAAACAGTACACTTACTTAGATGGCAGTGAATATTTGGGAATAAATATATCAAGCCCTCTTGAAGAAAAATTAAGAGTTGTATATAAAATGCAAGTGTTTGGCGTGGAAACACTTTCTCTTCCTACCCCCCCCCCCCTTAAAAAAACAGCATAATTAGACATTTGGGTATAGAGTATACTTTACCGGTCTAAGTCTAAATAAATGATCTGAAAGGCTTTTGTCCCCCATTGTATATCTTACAATGCTCAAAGGGTTAATACAAGGCATTACATCAAAGGGGTTTTCTAATACTAGAACTAAGCACTGAATTAATGCTTCTATTCCAGTTTTTAAAAATCACCAAACTTGCAGAAATACTAGGATTCCATTAATTGATTTGTTCTAACCATATACATGGAGGTTGTTCTGATCTAGCAACAAGCCCAATTTTCAATAGCACTGCATGCCAATCCTCCTCCCCCATGATCTGGTGTGATTCATACAGATCACAAAAGTTCTGATCTCAATTTTTGGATGGTTGTTATTTTCTCACCAAGAATGTGTGTGTCGGGGGGATATAATAAAGGTCAATTTATTGTATATAACCACTGCCTCAAACTGTACACAAAGGTGACTTGCCAAGTTTTTACTTTCTACTTGTGTCCACACAGGGAGGACCAACATCACAGTGACACACATTTTTTTTTTTTTCTTTTACACTAATGTTTCAAGCACAGCATTATTTTAGACATTTCAAATATATCATCTGAGGAATTTTAAAATTTGAAAATGCATTTAGCACTTTTAGACAGTGCATTCATATAAAAGATTCATGATTACGGCACTAAAACCGTATTCATTCCTGAATGACTTTTACAGCATTCTACAAGAACATATTCATTTTTACTTGTTTACTACAAATCAAAGGCAGTCAATGCTGCACACTACTAATTTTAGGTATGCAGTGTTAAAACCATTTTCTAAATTTTACTTTGTTTTAAAGTACACCATCTAAAGAGAGGTGCATAAACCGTGCTATACAGTACAAGAAAAATCACACAAAGGAAAGCAGATTTCTGAAAAGGCAGTAAGACTTATACAGTCAGTCCAAACACAGTTTGGATGAAAATCCTGAATAAGTGACTAGCAACTTGATAGCCAAAGAAAAAATTGAAAATTGGGCCCTGTCTTCCAAGGAGATGGTTCATCCATTCCACCCTATTGTTCATTGGTTTCATGAATGCAAATCTTCTGAGTATGATTTTCAAAGTATGTCAAGATCAAACTATACCCATGATACTCAATCCTATCATATGAAAATATCTTTTCTGAAACTTAAAAACAGTCAACATAGCTTCCTTACATGCTTCCTCACTGAAAGTGTAGCACTTGGTTTATGTAGGTATATTTCATGACTAGTGATTGGTTATAATTGCAAGAAATACAAAGAAGTCTTAAAATGTGTACTTGTGTCATTTGTGAATAAATCTGTTAAGAGTGTTAGTGTCTAATATTATTTAGAAAACCCAGTTTCAATGAATGAAAAAAGGGAAAAATGGAAATAAATGCAATAAATGTGATTGCTCAATTTGCTCAAATGTATAAATTATGTTTTTATTTTCTCAAATATTTCACAATTCAAATTTGAAATTGATGAAAATGTTTGTATGTGTGTGCATGTTTTAGTGTGAACTACAAATAACCAGAAGTAGCATAAACCATAGGTCTTCTTTTATGTTTTGATCCAAACTACTCACATTAGTCACAAAGAATATTCCTAAATATTCATAAAGGAGATCAGAATATTTTTATTGAGTCTAGTTCAAATGTAATCATGTTTATTAGTTCTTAATCTGTCCTAATTTAAACAAACCATGAACAATTGGAAGAAATGTTGAATCCTGGAGCATCCCCGATCCCTAAGCCTCATCAATCTAAATTTGCCCATTATTATCAGATTCCTGTAATGATACAAATATATCCAACATTAAATTAAAGGAAACAATGATAATAAATACATTTAAAGTCACCCAATAATCAAAATGAAACCAATAAATACATTTGGTCCAATACAGATATGGTATCATTCAAAGGATGGTGGGTAGAGACAGGAAACTGAAAAAATGCAGAAAGAAGAGCCAAAATGAAGAGTGTTTTTTCAATTTTTGATTTTAATTTTACCTGTAAACACTTCCTATGCACAATGAAGTAGATACATGATCTTCTGCAGCTTACCATGTTTTGTTTGCCTTTTGTGTGTGTGTTTTGGTACAAATCCATTGTCTTTTGGGAGGAAAAGGGAGACAGTAATTTAAATGATATTGAGATGAAGGTGATGCTACCATGCTAGTGAAGACTTTCAAATATATGAGTTGTAAAATAAAAAATTTCGATCAGTTTTTAAAATTACATCTAAAATATTTAAATTTTACTTAAGAAATGTTGTTGATGTTATTTGAGTAGTCTGAGGCAATCAAGCAACAGCAGCTTAAACACACTGTGTATTACCTGATAAGCCATTTGGTATTTCTAACTTTACAGACTGGCTCACCTCTTCTTTCAAACCCCCCACCCCCCTTACCCCAATACCACTGGAAAGATAAACATCTTGGTTTTAATATAGGCCTCATTTGATAATCTGTCAATCGTTTTGTGCTTTCCTTTTTTTGGCTTTATTATCTATTTATTTTTGCTGATTAGTTTTTTACAACTATTTAAATGAACAGATGTGCCTTTTTTGTGTTTTAATCATTAAATAATTTGAGTGCTTAAAAGAACCTTGGCTTTTCATGCAAATTAAAATGGGGCTGGGATTTTAACTCTCTAGGATCTCACCTTCTGACTTTGTAGCAGACTCCTGCCCCATGGGCACTCATGTGTGCATGTGGACACACCAGCACCTAGACACACAGACAAACATTTAGACTGAAAAGATGCACTTCGATAAGTACCTGCTTACTTTGTTAACTTTCTAAAATTGTAACTAAATAAGAATGGTCTAAAACATATATGATTTTATGTAACAAGTTGGTATTAAAACTAGCCTGCTATTCCACACCCTTAAGCAATCTGATTTGTAATCAAGTAATATTCAGCTCTAAGAATAAAAAATAGATCCACGGTCACTCAAAGAGGGGAACTGATTTTCGTCTTTTTGTTTTGCTTTGTTTTCCCTAAATTTCCTTTGAAGAACATGTCACCTGTCCTTACTTCGGGAATCTGAAAATGACAGGCACACTTTGTCAAATGGATTGAAGAGTTAGTCACATGAACAAAATAAACCTTACTAAACCTTAGCTTCAGTTCTGTTTTAAGGCACCATGTAATAGCCGAGGTACGATGATCCCTGATGTACATTCTTCAATGGCAATGGTCCATCCAGCCACCTATCCAAATCCTACAGAATTGGGGATAAGTAACAGTGAGGTGTGCCAGTTACACTGCCTTCAGGTTCTGTTTACAATTTAAATCCACGTACTTTAGAAACCAGGAAATAGTTTTGAAGGAAATAACATTATGTAGGTTGCTACATTCCGTGCATTCTATAAATTCTCGTTTATAATAGCAGCATATTGAACTACTATTAGGAAAAAGACCTGGAATAAAAGAAAGTCATCCAAATGGAATGGTTTCCTGTATGTCCAGTTCAGTATAAGTAGCATGTACACTTAAAAAAAAAAGTCAAGTCATTTTTTCCTGCTTCAGTATCTAACTATAACAGCCCCCACTTAACAGCAGAATGCATCTGTGCAGTGGTCCCAAATACAGAATCAGTAGTCTTTAAACAGAGGAATTGGTATGCAAATAATAGTTAAAATTCAATGTTTAACGGAAGCTTGCATTGTTAACATGGTTTAATAATTATGTACACAAACTATGTACCTATTAGCATAATCTCTTGCAATTCTGTCATTTACTCTGAACTGATAAATGCACAGCTCAATTTTCCTCAGAGAAAATAGATGACCTTCCAAACCCTCTAGCACTATAATAAAAATGCTCTGTATTCTCTCTCCGTACTCAAAATGTTATCAAAATAGTGTCTTATGGTTCTGTCCAATGAAAAGCACCTTTCAAAAGCAAATTTGATGCATCTGCTGCCAAATGGGCATGCCTCCAGTGTCAATCAAAACAATCATTTCTTTTGATATTTCACAGAAGTGCATCTAATTTAAAACTTACACATGAAATCATACACCAAGACTAACAATCAACAATAAAATATTTTAAGCTACAAAAAAATGTAAATTCCTTTTAATTATAAGAAAACAAAACATTGACATTAAGTGTTGTAAAATCCTTCTTGACACCTGAAACTAAGGGAAAAAATTCATTATTAAGAGGCAAATAATTTGTTTACGTTAAAAAAAAAATCTGGCAAAATACATACACCCATTCCATTTCACAACTCCAAAAAGTTAATGTTCAGCACAGATAGAATTTGACAACAGTCGACCTTCAGGCTTATTAAATTTTCAACTTAAGCCCAATATCAACAGGGTTAATGTAAGCTGGAGAAATACGCTTTAATATTCTTTAGACTGCAGTGTAGGTATTTCCTGTAGCGCTGCACTGTCTGATAGTCTGAGTACTTGTGACAATGTGCTCGCTGTGAATTGGATTCAGGAGGCTTGGTTGCACGCCAGTCTCGAGAACAGGCTGCATGCAGCCCACTGGAAATGCCTGGCTCA
Organism: Rhinopithecus bieti; assembly: GCF_001698545.2. NCBI lineage: Eukaryota > Metazoa > Chordata > Mammalia > Primates > Cercopithecidae > Rhinopithecus > Rhinopithecus bieti. The sequence goes on along the minus strand of NW_016805194.1, from coordinate 187,460 downwards.
GCTCTGTTTTCTCTCTTTTGGCTTGAGGCTCTGAAGAGTCATCCAGTTCTTCATCCATTTCACTTTCCACTTCACTGCCTTCATCTGCACAAACAAATAAAACCAAGACTATTATCAGAAGACAAATTAGAAAATAGCAATCAACACGTGCTTTACAAACACTTTAATATAGTACATTAAGAAAGCAACATCTTAGCGCTTCTCAGGAAACAAAGCTTATAGGTTTTCTTTTCATCGGAATATATTCATATCAATGCTGTATTGATGCATCTATAATTCTTTCAAACATAGCGAGATTAATTTACTTTTGGCAATTTGTGATTGATACTTCATTAACTTTTTTAAAAAAGCCTTTGGAATTTCCATAAGTGTCTATATTAAATAATGGCATAATTTGTGTCATAATAAAGTAGTCACTTTGGTATGTTACACTGACTTTTGAGGAATGTACTGAGCTGAAAACGCAAATCCAAAAAAAGTTTTGTTTCCTCCAAAAATCTACACTAAATATACATTTTATCTATGCTAGCGTTAATGTGAGTAAGAACTATGTTGATTCTTAATATTACTATTCCATGTATAAACAGAGGCTGCTGTAAGACTTTTTAGCATTTATCAATGTTATAGATGGTCACAGTATTAAATAAACCCTTAATTTTATTATAAAATTATTAAGGCTGAGGCAGTAGTATCAGATTAAAGATGTGCAATGGATTTCCATTCTTGGCAGCTGATACTGTTAATAGCTGGTATTCATTTCTGGAAATTAAATGCATTATATAGTCACGGTTACCCCCAAATTGTAATACATTTTATATTAACTAAGGCATCATTATAATAGAATGCCATGTAATTTTTTTCCAGTATGCACTGTTAAAATTCAAAAGTACATTAGAGACAGAAAATGCACATATACAGCTTTACTATTGTGTGACAGTCTCCTCAGAATACCTCTTCATGAGGGATAATTACAGTGGCTTGTATAAACAGAGTCAGGTCTCCATTCTCTACTGTTCTATGGCATATCACTTACAATGAATGTGCAACAAGTATCTCTTTAGTCAGATTAAGTTGGATTCTTTGCCAGCAGTAAGATTGTAGCTTTACCACTTGGTAGACACCCACAGCAAAAATCTCTGGTAATGCAGCTGTCTCTATAAACAAGGCCCCTTGACTTTTCTTATTTCATTATGACTGGGGCAAAGTTGGTTCTAGAAAAAAGCAGTGAGAGGTAAAAGTGCTTCCATATATGGTTGTACAGTGTACAGCCACCAGGAGCAAGGTCTGAGAAATGGCAATTTGTGATTAAACAGGTGGAGTTTAATATGCATTACCTAGAAATGTGTGTCATACATTAGTGACCAATAAAACAAAGAAGTGCTCTTAGATGAGGCAAAAGACATCTTGGTCCACCTACTTTATCAAGTTACCTTTTTGCCTCTGGAAAAGGAACTTAATGATAATATCTGAGTGTGTCAGAACAAGTATATTCAAAGGGTTGAAGGGCTACAAGGAGAAGGACACCTTTTGTAGACATTTGCTTCATCAAGAGGGTATACTTGAAACATGTTTGCATGAAATGTTTTGGTTTTCATCTTTTATACATAAAACAAAATGTCTGTAAGGATCTTAACACAAACTCTTCATGGTGGTAGTCTCTTAGGGTTGTGATAATAAAGCTTCACTTTCTATAGTTTCTAATTCTCTGTATTATTTGAAATTTTTATATGGAGCAAATATTCCTTTTATTATCAGAACAAGAATTCTCATTTTGTGGCAGAAGCCCTCAAAAACTCCTAGGATTTCACATTCAATCTTTAGGCCCTGAGTATGCCCATCTGGCTCTATCTCAAGAGCCATCAAGAGGTCTGGGGGTAAATGGGACCAGCGTGGCCACCTCCAGCAGGTGAGGACAAGTCACACTACTTCTCTGCTCCCTGTCCACAGATTTCCCTGTGCCTAAGAAATTAGTGTCAAAATAATAAAAAAGGGAGCACTGAAAAGACAAAAACTCATTTTCAGGCAGGGAGGGCAGTGGAGACAAAGTGAGGAAAGTCCTTCTGTCTATTTTGTTGTGGATGGAAAGGGTAGTGAGATAACGGACTGGACAAACTTAAGTGTTCCAGGTACGTTTTGCTTACATCTATCTCTGGGTGACAGGTTTCCTTTGGAAAATCTACAAAGCAACTTATAAAAGCAAGCCCATTCTCCAGGTCCTAAGGACAAAGGAATGTAATTCTGTAGACATTTTATGCTTCTATAAAAACTTGAAGACATTTCCTAGGAATCTACGTCAGGTTATGGAAATTTGGTGCATAAAAACTAAAATTAGGTGCTATAGGAGTTTACAGAAGATTGTCGTTCAGCACTGTGTGAAGAAGCCTGGCTGGAATTCAGTCTCTGACTGAGTAGTAAATCTCTACTGTTCTTCTGGACACCCTGGGATGAAACTCCTAAATTTGGGTTATGAGGCTTTGGTGTGAGTATATCATCAGTGTTGCTTTATGATGGACATGGGTATCAGTTACCACGTTTCTTGCTCTAAAATTACTAATTAATATCATCATTGACTTATTTTTCTGAGGATTATTTGGTTAATCCTATATTTGTAGCAACAATTTTTTTGGCTATAATTTTCTGATTTCCCTGCATTGCTAGTGTACTGAGTACCTTAATATAGCACGCTCTGGAGAACAGCGCTGAACCTCTTTACAGACTCCCCACGTGCTTCCTTTCACCTCATTTTCCCCAGTGACTCTGGCCTGGAAGGGCTAAGTGCATAGTTCTCCCCAGTTTTTGTGCATTTTGTACCTGTCTCTGATAGTCAATAACCATAACAATTCCTTAAAACCTCAAAATACCTCCCTCCCTCCACCACCTTTTAAAAGAAAGAGCTCTGTTTCCTGCAGTGTTTAACAGAAAATTTACTTGTTTTTAATAATTGCACTGGTATTTTTATCAGTATTGTTTTGCTTGTGCTCTGCTTATAAAGGTGGGTAAGATTTGTGTGCTCTATCCCCATTCTATCTCCCCCTAAGTCCACCTTGCTTTTTTTATTGTGTGATTTTGTTGATCCTCAGGTTCTTCAGAAACATATATCATGTTATCATATTATACTGTATATTAGAGTGGCAATGCTGCTATTAAAATTTCAGAAGTATATATGTTACCTTCTTCATCTATACCACTACTAATCTTGCATTTACAGTAAACCTCACTGCTATCTCTGAGTTCTTTTTCTATACAAAAGTATGAATTGGTGAGGTAGGTGAGCCAAGGAATCGTTTTTCTTGCCTGGTGGGCCTTGAATAAAATGTCTCATCCAATTTTATCACTTATCTCCAGGACTCTAGCCATGGTCAGAAATAATTTCTTGTTACTTGTAATGAACTTTAGGCAAAAAGTGTAAAGAACTTTATAACTACATTTAAATTCAATTATCTGCAATTAAAATACCTCATATGTAGAAGGCATAGCGATGGGGAAAAATGGAGAAATAATGAAAAGACAGGAGTTTCACATTTATCTAGGATTTGTATGCCACTTCTGCAAAATCAGAGTGTTGTAAACATACAGTGTATTTTCCTCTATGAGAATTTGTTAGTGAAAAAAAGTTCTTAAAATGTACATTATTTTCAATTCTTACCTTTATCCAGATTTCCAGGAGACACGGCATTTAAATCACCAAACTGCAAAACAATAGTCATTTGTGCAATAGTTAATATTGGGCAGAATAAAATAATATTCTATCAGTCTGTGGTAAAAACACCAATCTATGACTCTTTAAAACTGCAAACTAGTGGCCATTTTGATCTCTAATTACATGGGTCACATAATTTTCCAATCAAACTTGTCAAATTTGAACAGTTCAAATTATGTCACAATTTAGCTGTCTTAGTCTCTTTGCAGAAGGATAACAATTTTCTCTGCTTTCCATGCTCCATTTTACCTTTTATTATTTCAACTCAGCAATGAAGAAATAGGGGCCTGGATGACTTGGATGAAGACTGATGTGGCAAAATGAATTTGGAAAAGCCCCAGTCAAGCAAGACACATCAGTTCCACCCCCCAATGCTTGGCTGATGAGTCCACCTGGAAGTCTCTACATTAGAGAAACAATATCCAGCAGTTTGGCTGAACTCTATTTTTAAAGCTTTTATTAATAAACATAAAATATAATAGAAACTCCAAAATTGAGGGTTATTTGTTTTATAAAATCTTTAATTTGAGACTTCTCTCTTAGATAATAGGGTCTCACTTTGAAAAGAAAGGCATCTGATCATTACTAATGTCAACAAAAAAGAGCTTGAAACAATAGAGAACAATTAATAGCCTTCGGTTTAGATATGATTTTCTAACTTAGTTCAACAGTTTGATAATTTTACAATGAGAAAACACATTTTGAGAATCTCAGAGTGAACAAAGATGGATGAACTGAAATAAAAATTGAATAGAGTAACAAAGCTAATCAAAAAAAGGTGAAGAGAAACTGCAAAGCATCTACTTTTAAAACAGTAAACATTACTTTTTAAAGGTAATAAGTCATTATTAGAAATCCAGATTTCTCAACAGGCTTAGAAAGGATGAGGCAGAAATTCTACTTACATTCGGAAGTTTGCTTATAAAGAGCTCCATGATAGGAGTATTTTTTTCATCTACAAGGTTTGTCTATAAAGTAATAAAACTGATCTTATTTTGCAAACATACACATATTTTTTTCCCTACCTAGACAAGTACTATTCTTCACAGTAGCTACCTTGGCAGCTTATACATTTATTCCAAGGTCCAAGGTTCTGGAATTCCTCTTTGACAATTTCAAGAGTTAGTTTATGCATCATTAGGAAAGCCCATCTTGTTATTTTACATCCAACTATGGCTCCAAGCAACACTCCAGATTTTATTTACTATACTTGTTCCTGGGATGATTTGACTACTCAACAAAATTCAATTCACCTCTGCCACAGTTCAGGTTATTTAAAATAATGTCATTTTACCTTTACGTCTTAGCATTTCAGAGGCATTCCATAACATTTTTAAGCCATAGCAGCATTACTGGAACAAATGTGTAGCTTTCCTAGGTGACTGCTTTGAAGGACACAGGGGCCTCCTAGACATGTAATTATTAGTATGTTTATTTGAAAGTCTGCCCCACTGCTTTAGAGTTATTTTTTAGAGTTATTAAAAGTAATGGCAAAAACCGCTATTACGTTTATACCAACCTAATACATCCCACAGGGCAACAAATATAAATCATAAATACTGAAATTTTGAAGTTGTTCCTGATCACATAGGTCAGGTCTTTGTATAAGTCTAAATAAAAATCCAGCGTAAATTATGTGGGTATTCTTGAATTAAACAATATAGTCTAAACAACAAAAACCCAAAGGGATTCTTCATCAATTTTTGGTATTATTTAAATATTTTAGAACTATAAACAGAAAATGTTCAAAACTGAAGGATCACTTACAAGTTATTACTAACTGACATAACACAAGAAGATATAGATTTAAGGGAATACTTAACACTTAAGTTCTTGAAAAGAGTTGGCAGTGATGATTCTAAACACAACTTTATACTGATAAAAAGTGAGTATTCTATTTGCTGTTGAAAAGTCTCTGAAAGTTGTTTGTAGCTAAGTTATTGCTGCTATTGCTGATCAATAATATCACACAGAGTGTCTAAAACCAAACTCTGGATACATTTGAAAATTCTCTTCAAAAGAAACATTGCATTTAGTTGCTACTTAACTCTGAAAACATGACAACTTCCTTAATACAAAGATTTTCCTTAGACGTTTCTACTTAATATGAATAATACATTTGATAATTGAAGAGGCTGAAAACAGAAACCAAAACAGCTTAAATCTCAGTGATTGTTATTATCATTAACAAAAATCCATTTACATACTAAATTCCAAGGCTTGTCATTGTGCACTATGTTGGACAATGTACAAAGAATCTCAGAGACACTGTCAATGCCTCTAGGTGTCTCTGGGATCAACGACAAAGTTTTACATGTATGACAAATAGAGAAAGTAGATTACAAATTTTTTTAAATCCTCTGATGAAGAGATCAGATTTTACTATCCTATAGAGCTGAAGATGAAGGCTTTTATATGCATTTTACATGTGAGGGGAAAATAGATGTAAAATTATAGAGGAAAAAACACTTTAACCCTGTAGATAGACTGCATGAGATCAGCAAAATCAGTTCACTTATTCATTAAAAGTCGATAAATATTTATTGAGGATTTACTATGTGCCAGGCACTATGCCAGCCAATTCTAGTCAGATCAATTTGGAAATACTCCTGTCTTCAGGAGGTAAGTAGCAGAAATTCCCTATATTCTGAACGGTAGGTAGGTTAGTAGAAAAATGAGCAGCTTAGGAAACCTTAGGGAAGGTTTCAGAAGTATAGGGTTCAAGTCTTAGAAATGGAAACCAATTTCATGGGTTTATGGCACGCAGCAGGTCAAGCAGCAGGAAGGAAGTGTATGAACAGTGGCAGGGAAGATTGAGAGCAGGCAGAAGGAAAACAGTACCATAGACAGGGGCCAGAGGACAAGATGAGGCCAGCACAAATCAAAAACAGAAGAGAGGCCAGGCAAGGTGGCTCACACCTGTAATCCCAGCACTTTGGGAGACTGAGGCAGGTGGATCACCTAAGGTTGAGAGTTCGAGATCAGCCTGACCAACATGGTGAAACCCCATCTCCACTAAAAATACAAAAATTAGCTGGGCGTGGTGGTGGAAGCAGGAGAATCTCCTGAACCTGGGAGGCAAAGGTTGCAGTGAGCTGCGATCATGCCACTGCACTCCAGCCTGGGCAACAGGAGCTAAAGTCTGTCTCAAAAACAAGCAAGCAAGCAAGCAAGCAAACAAACAAAAAACAGAAAAGGAGAAAGTAGTAAAAGATTTAGATTAAAAAAAAAAGGAGCTCACAAGAAAGTATAGTGATTATTATGAAGTTACAGCATCACAAATTGGGAAAACTTACTGTTTTGTAATTTTTCCTCTTGCACAAAGGATTAGAGGAGACTACTCTTCACTGACGTGACATCTTACCACTTGCAAGGTGTGTTTGCAGTTCAGTAAACGGTAGGTTTTCTCTCAAACAGACTGCGAGTGTCACACTGTCAATATCGCTTCCCTGAAGAGGCTTTTCCTGGCAGCCCTATCTTGAGTATCGCTGTCCCTGTCACCCTCAGTCACCGCATCATGCTCACTTCCCGCAAAGCACCCACCACAACCTGCAAAACTTATTTTGTTTGTTTCTTCACCTAATATATGTCTTCCCAACCAAAATGTCACTGCCATGGGTAAGAAAGTTTCTTTGTTCTCTTCATAAATGTATCTCAGAACCTGGTATAGTGCCTGATACACATTAAAGGCTGAATAAATACTTACCAGATGAATAAATGTACTTCCTCATTTCAGCCTCACCAAAACAACTGAGGGATTTGGCAAGTTAAGTGCTTATATTTCATGTTACAGCTATTGAAAACAATGAGTTGATTTGTCTAACATCAAGTAGTAAATATGGTGCCGTTAGATTTGAGACCAGATATTCTCCTTGGTTTAGAATCAGAGAGAGAGAGAAAAAAAAGGGAGAAATGGGATGGGATGTGGGGTGAGAGAGAGAGGGGAGGGAGGGGAAGGGGAAAGAGAGAGAGAGACACCCACACACAGAGAAAGAAATATAAATTAAGGGATTTTAAAAGTGCTCTGGAGTTAGAAAGCATATGGCCTTCAATGTATGAATTCACATTCCATCAGTCAGAGAGATAAATAGGAAACGTTCGAAGAGAAACTAGAACAGACGGTAGAGAAAGCATGTCTATTGTTTGAGAGAAGAAACACTTCCTATCCTATAGACTATTTCCTCCAGGTCCTGACTAGGGTCAAAATAATGAACACTTCACTGGACAACAGCAGGCTGGGAAATGCATGCTCGAGGTAGCCAGTGAGAGTCTGTTAGCACATATATTCATGTAAGACCAGCAATGTCCATGAAGTGTAAGTGGGCAACAGTTTAGCACAGTCAGGGCAACAATGGGCAGGATCCCTGAGAGACCCTGGGTTGTAGCCAGGCAGCTGGGTTGTTTATTACAGGATTTTGAGGCCTAGTACGTGTCCCTGAGCATGGTCACCACGAGAGGAACCTGGCTCAGCATGGGAGAATGCAGCCCACAGGTGCGTTGAAGAGACTGTTGCACATTCAGTTCAGCAACAGCTGACTTTTCATAGCGAGGCAGGCAAGCCTTGTTCTGTCATGTTTGGGCACTAAAACAATGCAGAGGAAGTCAGGGTGCCTAGAGAGGAAACAGGTGGGGATCCATGGGTGGGGGCGGGGGGAGAAACATACTGGAACAGAAGTAGGACAGAAGGAAAGAGCTCAGGGGATTGGGATGAAGACCTCACCCTTAGGGACACCTTCCCTGCTGGAAGAGCTTACCCCACCCTGAGAAAGAATTAGTGAGTAATCATAATCACATTTATGTTATACGTATCATTAATTCTTTGTAAGCACAGCCATCGCTTGCTAATTGTTTAAGCAAATCTGTAACAAGTTCCCCAATAGTGTTAATTTGGATCTTTCCAAAGAACCAACTTAAAGTACTTCACATAGTGCCTGGCACATAGGAAGCACTTAACAAATGACCACCATTATCAATATTGTTATTATTTATAAGTATCATCATTATCTCCCAAGAACTGCAGACCAGACATGCAGAATCAGTCTGACTCTACTATCCCAGTACTCTGAAAGGATACCAAAAGCTGTGTAGAAAAATTGCTTCTTACAGAAAATCTCCCTGTTAGTATATCCAGATTACAGATTTATAGGTAGGCACATTTTCATCCTTCCTCTCTCTCTTTCTCTATTTATAAGTCCAAGTCTAATATCACTATGTTAACTATCACCCACAAAACAAAATAAAACAAAACTGATAGCAGCAAAGTAAAAAGTGTATTGTCAAGAAGAGGGGCTGGTAAAGTTTTTCAGTAAGGGACCAGATGGTAAATATTTTAGGCTTTATAGTCCATTAAGACTCTGTCACAGTTAATTCAACTCTACCACTGTAGTGCAAAAATAGCCATAGATAACAGGTACATGAATGTGTATGACGTAGCTCTAATAAAACTTTACAAAAACAGGGCTGGGCACAGTGGCTTATGCTTGTAATCCCAGCACTTTGGGAGGCACAGGTGTGCGGATTGCTTAAACCCAGGAGTTTGAGACCAGCCTGGGCAACATGGCAAAACCCCATCTCTACAAAAAATACAAAAAAGTTAGCTGGGCGTGGTGGCACGCACCTCTAGTCCCAGCTAGTTGGGAGGCTAAGATAGGAGGATCAAGGTGGTCGAGGCTGCAGTGAGCTGTGATCGTGCCACTGCACTCCAGCCTGGGTGACAGAGTAAGACTCAGTCTCCAAAAACAAACAAACAAACAAACAAACAAACAAACAAACAAACCCAAAAGCACCCCACCCCAAGACCAACCACTTCATTTACAAAACAGATGATGAGCTGGATTTGGCCTGCGGACCACTGTTTGCTGACACCTGACTAGAGGAAGACCTTGTAAGACCCTAGAAGACCTGCTCCAGCTCATTAACAGTGAAGGGAACAGAAGATTTTATCTTTGAGAAAGATATATACGGACTTGGGTCACAGGAAGGAAATGGAACCAGAGGCTTCAAGAGAGCACAGCTCATGCATATGGGCATCACTGATGAAGGTCACAAGGGAAAAAACAGTGTCAGCTTTTAAAGACAGAAATGAGTTAGAAAATAATCTTCCTCTACTTTCGCTGGGCACTTGCATATATAGGCAAAGAGAGACAGAACAAAGCTGGTGTTCAATTGTATGCATTCGTGGAAGAAGAAGGAAGAAGTCTAGAGTGACAGAAAAGATTGCATGAAAGTTTGCAAGACAAAATATTGGGGAAAAGTTTACATGTATTATTAATTCAGGTGGGGCAAGCTTCCCTAATGGGACATTTGCTCCAATTTGGATGGCAGGTGAAGATGTAAAGAGAGAGTCTAATATAGAAGTTCTCCATAGGTAAAAGCAAATAGGGAGTGTTCCAGATGATGATGACTTTCAGGGTGGGTCACCAATGGAGAAAGGACAGTAAGATGTGTGGCAAGGAGAGCTGGAAGCAAGAAAAAAATAATATACTGGAAGAAGAACCTATAATTCATAAGTCATCACTGAGCAATATTCATTCAGAGCAAGATAGCTTTCATACTGTAACAGAAACCTATTGCTGCTGCAACAAATTATCACACTTAGTGGCTAAAACAAGACAAACTTATTATCTTGTCATTCTGGAAGTCAGAACTACTAAACGGATTTGGAGTCAGTAAAATCAAGGTGTTGGCAGAGTTGTGGTTCTTTCTGAAGTGTCTAGAAAAGAACTTTTTTCCCTCTTTTCAGCTTCTAGAGGTTGTCATCATTCTTTGGTTTCTGGCCTCCTTCCATTCAAAGCCAGCGATGTCAGGTTGAGTCTCACACACTGCATCACTCTGACACAGATTCTTCCACCTCTCTCTTCAGGTTAGTATGTAGTATTCTACATACTAACAATGTAGTTACTCTTGTAACTACGTTGGGCATACCTGGATAATCCAGGATAATCTCCCCATTTAAATTCAACCAATTAGCAACCTTAGTTTCATTTGTAACTTAATATATTCACAGATTCCAGGGATTAAGATGTGGACATCTTAACGCCCATCCTACTGCTTATTACACATACATAAGTTATTTTTTAAAATTATCACATTTGCTTGAGTGAAACCATATGACATTTTTTTTTTCTAGTATTGGAGGAAACACATCCAACCAGATTAAGCTATTTGGAACATAGTAATTTTTTGCTGAATTTTGTTTATGTTCTTCACTAAGGGTAGGGTACAGTGGTATGTAGGAATCAATTCATCTTTTACGATACATTTGTCACTAGTATATTTGTACTTTATTTTTCATTTACAGACTTTTAATTTTATATACAAGTTCCTACGGTCTGAAAGTGTTTACAGCATGCATTTCAAGGTCTAGACTGTTGAAACCATACATGCATCTAAAAAGTCTATGAGGTTCACAGAGCTGAACATTGTTAAGGAAGTTGACAAGGAAGTCATTCAGAGAAAGAAGTGGAAACCAAAATTGAGGAAACCAAAATATACTGAGGGGTAGTGGGGCCAAAGCAGTCCTAAGCTCCATATCCAAGCGAACATGTTAAAGTACACACTAAGGAAGAGGATATATCCTGGTTCTCTGGACAGTTTCATGAGTACCAACCCATGCTACCAGCTGCACCACAAGCAGCCCCAAAGACCTTGGAAAGCCCTCTGTGTTAGCACTTCTCAATGGTTCCATGAGGATCCATGCTGTGCAGAGGACAGCAGTAAGAGGCCAAGGTGCTGGCATATGATCAGATGGAGGAAGTGACCACAGGCAGTGGACACGGCCCAGCACACAAAGCAAACACCACATTGCCAGAAGCATTCCTGCTGACCTGGGAACATGATCATCAGCAACAGATACTCCACATATGTGAAAAATGTTAACCAGAAAAGACTACTCACTTGAGGGTTATCAGGTACCTTGGAGACCAGTTCTGCCAGCAATGGTAACTTTAGATAAACAAATGTAGGGGAGAAAATATGTATGTATGTGTATACGTATATATTTTGCCAGTTTCTGTGAATGAATCATTTGCTCTAGGAAAGAAGATTTTTAAGCTGTCACAGGCCCAAAGAATAAATGATTATACAGTTTTCTGAAATAGTTTCTATTTTGTGGCTGGAATAAGATATCTCTTTGGGAAGTTACCTTTTAACTTGCTTAAATTCTATATATTGTCCTTTCTCTCCATTTCACAAGTACTTAAAAAACCTTTCATTCATTTCTACTAGTTAAGATTTAATTCAAGTCTAGCTATGACTGTCTAGTTAGAACTAATTATGTTTATGCTTCTTCTCTAATGTTCCCATTTTCTTTTCTAATTGACTTGTTTCCCCATTCTATTTTGTTGTTTGTATTTTTCAAAGCATTGAATTAGTTTGCCTTTGATTCCCACTTTGGCTACATACCAAAGAATGCTGTTGGATTCTTTGTAATTCCATGAATCATTTGACTCAACATTCAAAATCATGAATCATTTGACTCAAAAATTGTTTGCAGGGTATTCTTCCAGTTGCAGTACAATATTATCAATGCCTTCATGTGTCTTTTTGTCATCTGTTTTATCAATTTCAACTTTAAGTTTACCTTTGTATGGTCCAAAAAATGATGATCTAATTATATATATTATTACTTGGATTGTCAATGCAGAATTGATTTTTAAAAATCTAATCCAGAGTAGAAGGCAAGCAAATACTTATCAGATATTTATATATTTACACAAAGGGAAGAAGATGGAACTAACAAAGATCAAGAACCTACTATGTGCCTGTCTGCCTGCCTATCTACTCTACTTACCTACGTAAATTAATCTTCACAAAAGCCCTATGAAGAAATGTCCTTATGCTTATTCTGTTGAGGAGAAAACTAAGACTCAAGCAAGGATATTATATATAACTTTCCCAGGTTGCAAAGATATTAAATGGGAAATACAGAATTTAAATACAGGCATGGAACACAGCATGGGAGGAACATAAGAAGTGGAGCCAGTCTGACGTGGGTTTGAATCACAACTCTATCACTATCAATTATGTGATCCCACGCCTGAGCCCATGAGATCAAGGCTGCAGTGAGCCGTGATTGTGCCACTGCACTCCAGCCTGGGCAACAGAGCAAGACCTTGTCTCAAAAAAAAAAAAAAAAAAAAAAAAAAAAATAATGTGATCCCAGACAAGTTAAACTCTTTGAGCCTTAGACTTCCCAATATATGAACAGTGTTAACATGAGGACTCTCAATTTGCTCATGTTTGCAAAGGGACCTAGAACAGTGCTTCTACCGTGTCATATTCTCTTTAAAACTCAATTTTCAAATACTATTGATAAAACCATAGAATTCCATTTAATAATAAGGTCATAAGATGATGATTTTAAAATGAAATAAATACCTCTAGCAAAGTGGGATTCCAGGAAGCACAGTCTAAGAATGGAAGGGTACTGTGGGCTTTGACTTCAGGGTGACACTGTAAACTCAATCTAGGGTGGGAGCCGGAAGTCAGTTTATGTACTGATCAAGCCATTTATGATTCAAGCCAGCAAATACCATGAGAAGGGCTGGCCTGAGAATGGATGAAGTGCTTGTGTGTGCATGTGTTTGGTGCAATGGGGGGTGATTACACAACTGGAAATAGCTGATGAACTTAGATGAGTATCAGCATGTAAACCTTTGCCTAACCAAGTGTTTCTCTCTGTTCTTCAAAGAAGTCAGTGAAGAAATAAAGCCCTTAAGAGCTCTTTTTACAGAATCAGGAAGATTGTTCACAAGCAGATTTGGAACTTCCTGACTCAAGGCTTATCTTTTCACCATTCCATACTTAGCTTGAACTTTGTAACATTCTGAATTTTACAAATAATATATAGCTCTGTAATCTTTTTATTAACCTTAGTTAATAAAAGTGATCAGGCCCAGGTGGGTGGATCACCTGAGGTCAGGAGTTTGACACCAGCCTGACCAACATGGAGAAACCCCGTCTCTACTAAAAATACAAATACAAAATTAGCCAGGCATGGTTGCGCATGCCTATAATTCCAGCTACTCGGGAGGCTGAGGCAGGAGAATTGCTTGAACCTGGGAGGCAGAGGTTGCATCGTGGTGAGCTGAGATCGCCATTGCACTCCAGCCTAGGCAACAAGAAAGAAACTCCATCTCAAAGAAAAAAAAAAAGAGATAGTAAAAGTGATTCAAAAAAGGTAGGTAATGGCAGCTATTCTGGATGTTTTTGATGGTGAAAAGAAACATCTTGAAATTTCAATATAAGGAGTCCAGAGCATTATTATTTTCTTTAAATGTCTCCCAAACAAGAACCAAATAAATCAAAGCATTTTGCATTTAGCATTGATACATGGTTTTACAACCAAGGAAAAGGTTGCTGACTTTAATTTCTGGTTTCATAATATTTGAAAGGATTACTAACATTCCATTTGGTAAAACTTTGTGTTCCTTGGTTACTTTTCTATGTATGTGTATGTGCACTTTTCTATGTAACTTTAAATAGTTTTTATTGAAACCTGCTAAGAAGGCCAAGATCTCTGGCAGTTTGCTCCACATGTGGGCAAATCCTGCTGGTAGCTGCTGTTGGTCTTGCTCTTGTGGGCTAGACAGCTATCCTGGCAATGTGTGCTACTGGTCACTCTGTACACAGGGCAGCATGATTCTAACTGTTCAGGCTTTTCTGCCTGCCTTGGGTACACCGCAACAGGTGTACCTAAATGTTTTTAAATGCCTAAGACACACGAGTGAGTGTGCAGGCGGTGAAGTGTTCAGATTACAATATCAGCCTCAGTTGCCTTGGAAGAGAAAAGTGATTTCAAAAACAGGAGCATTTAACACCACCATTAAGGCCGAAGTGGGAGGGGCCTTTGGCCCAAGACCCACACCATGGAGAACTCTGTTTTGTCTTTTCCATTGCCATTCCCTTTCTTACAGTGTAAGGAGTCCACAGAGCCAACTGGATGTGACTTCTTGGAGCCTGTGCTTTCCTCCCTCCTCTCAGATCACCTCTTGTTATCTGAGACCCTAGAATTCCCTGCCCCATGGCTCTGAGATCCCTTCCAGGTCCCAGCAGGTCTCTTCTCCAACTCTACCATTCAGAGGCATGAAGAGACAGCCGAAAAGGGTCAGCTGTTTGCAAAACATAGACAAAACTTGAGGACTGGGCTGAGGTGTCCACAAATCTGAGCACAAAGCTGTTCATAATATAAGATGGGGAGTGATGAAGCAGTCTAGGGGCCAGAGGCTGGGGACAGGGGCTGGCTATGTATATGTCACTATTTTCTGGTATGGAACTCAGGGGAGACAGAATTTCAAATCCAAACTCAGCCTTCCAAGTTGTTATCAAGACATATTTGTCAAGGTAGGTGGATAGAACAGATTTTATTTATAGTCTGATTCATAACTTTTAAAATATTTAGACATATGGTATCCTGGGCCCTGCAAATTGCAGGGCTGGGCCAGGCAGCACATCCTTTATGCAAGTAAAGCCATTGGGGAAATAGAATGAACCTTGCTCCTAATTTAATACTGGCTCCCCTTGAAAACACCTATATTATTTAATAGGAAAGCATAGCATTAATTTATTCTATCAGAGGACTATATCTTAAATTTGATTATACCACTTCTCTTTTCTGGAAATCATTAACTGGAGAGACAATCAGAGTGGCAATGTAGAAACATGTTCCCTTTGTACTAAGAAAACCATCACAACAAGCATCAATCACGTTTGAAGTGCTTGTATTATCTATCATCACATAAGGCCCATATTCTTGCAGAAAATCTCTAATTTTTATGACATTTTATGGCAGTATATTTCACACAAGGATGGTGTAAAGAAAGGCAGAAAACAATTCCTGTGAGTTTAGAAATTTACCTATCCCAAATAAGAGCTATTTATTTATCGGGGGGGCCAGCAACCACCATCTTCACCTGTGGTTGAGAGCAAAACCACCATAAAGACAATCTCAAAGCCAGAGCCACTTGATGACAGAGTGTGGCAAAGTGTCACAGGATGACAGAGTGTGGCAAAGTGGCCAGTAGGTGGCACCGTCATGCTTACTCTAGGCCAGAGAATCTTTTTCTCTGGTTGGGTCTGCCCAAATAGCTGCAGTGCTACCTGAGAAACTCTTTACTAAACGAGTAACTTAGTGGTGGACTTTGCTGAAGAGGACTGTGTGCTGATGAGATTTCTCTCCTGATGTCTACAGTGACCATTTTAGTCCTTGAAATATTTTTAAAAGTCTTCAACTTCTATTTTGGTTTCTTTTCCCACTTCTAAGCTCTTTAGGAAAAGTGCTCTCATAAGCACCTATGAAAGTCCAACTTCATCGTATTTCTCTGAAATAATATTGACAGGCACTTTCTGAGGAGAAGGTACACTTTTTGGTCTAGGAGTTCCCCCCCGGCCCCAGAGTAAAGAAATCTAGGGCATCAATCATGAAATCCAAGAAGACGTCCTATCAATTGGCAGTCTGTCCTTCTCTCACTCCTTTGTACCTCCTTCCTTGAGTGAGTAGTTTTTGGGTACCTATTGTGTGATTGTTTAGATCACGGTTATAAGCAAAATTTTCTCCATTCCCTGAAGAGGATGAGAGGAGAGGTTATAGCCCAGAGTCAGCAGGGAAGAAAGCCATGCATAGGAAGCTAATGAGCAGGGATCCCAGAGGGAAAGAACCGTAGCCCTGGGCTGCTGAGTCAACAGATTCTTTTCTCAAATGCAAGAAGAGAAATGAACAGAATGACAAACTAGGAAAAAGGAAGAAAAATGGGACAAGGTGCCAATTCTCTGGAACTTTGGGGTCACTTTTATAATTTATTTTCAAGTTGTCAGAAATTGTGCTAATGTAGATGAGCAGATTTACAACTAAAACCAAACTATGAATTGTTTAAAAAAATGTTTGATTTAGGTCTGATCTCAGGATGGCTGTAGAGGAGCTGAAGGGTGTAATTTGTTATTTTCTGGCAGATTTAGTTTTCCAAATGCAATTTGCTTAGACTAATATCCATTTAGTTTTCATATTCTAAACACCTACTAACAAAAAGTGCAAGGGGAAAAGATGGCAAGAGTATTAAGAGGCATCCTGTAAGGCAGAGGAAAAAAAAACTCTGAAACAAAATAATAAAAACTTATAAGCTAGGCACCTGGCTTGTGATTGTCAGAGAGAACATGTGTGTCTATGTGTTTATGTATTTTGAGGAGTTGCACATAGTCCCTATTCTGAAACTATGTAATTTATATGGTGAAAAACTGAAATATAGATTAAGCCCATCCCATTTGACTATTTGAAGTGAGGCAGTCCTACTTTCAAAACTTGCTAGTTTTGGTTTGGGACAACCTTCAATTTCTGTTTTCCTCACTGGTGAAATAGGGATACTAAGACATCTTTTCCAAGGTTTTGGTCAATATTAAATAAGAATGTAAGACACCTAGCATAGTGATTGGCACAAGGCCTGCCCTCAATTAGAAAAATACTAATATAGTAAATAATAAGCTTTACTATAAATAACAATCAACAACATAACTTTTGACAAGCATTCCTTACATTTTCTAAGCTACTACTGTTCCAAGATTCTATTTTTTTTCCTGCAAACTATCTCGACTTGTGATAATGTTCTTTCCTTTTAAAATACTTTGTTATAACAAGTCTATTGTTCAACAGGCACATTTAAAGTGTATTCCCTAGTCACACTAGCACAATGCTCGCTAAACTTTGTTTTTCTTTGGTTTGATTTTACTTTAAGCACCAATACTTGTTTACTGTGACTGTAATTCTACTTCCACCAAATGGAATTCTTTCACTGAGCTTTTATCCCAAAAGCTTACATGTTCAATTATTACTGCACTTCTTCAGTTTTTAGGTTGAAGATTTTTTTTCCTTCCAAAAAAAATTAACCAAGTACATCAATTTTGATGAATCCAAGACATTTTCCTTTTGATGTTAAATTGTTACAGGTTAAATTTTTCTCAAAAAATATTACTGAAATATTATCTTTTCTACATTGATATTCACAATTAAATACTTAAAGACTCTACTGGTTCCTCTTTATTTGAAAATGGCTAAAGAGGTAGCTTAGATATAATATTAAGTATAAATTATGATTATAAAGAATTTAGATATATTTAAAATAGATATTAAAGATTTTTAACTAAATAATTTTATGAAGCAATAAAAATTGTACAGATTAGTGAATATATTAAATATAACGTAATGTATGTTTTAAAGAAATAAAGCAGAAAGATTCTATACAGCATAACAATTTGAAAAAAGGAAATTTTTCTGCTCATTTTTCGGGTCAGAGTTGTAACAGGAAAGTTTTATGATTTTAAAATTGTTATATTTAACAGGTGTGTAAACAGATGCAACTTGTTTATTTTATTCCTACTCTTAAAATTTCACCACTGCCAGAAAGCTTGTGGACAAATTTATAATATTTAAATGAAAATTTAAAAACTATATAAATTCTAGCAATAAATAAATTGTTTCCTTTTACCATTTAGGCAAAATAAACTCTACAATTGCATATGCTTTAAATAATTTACTAGTCAGTATAAATGTAGTAGCATACTGACATTTAGAGGAAAACTTTTTGGGACTGTGAAGCTGCTTCCAGTTTAGGGGAGTCCATTGTATAGCAGTCTTTATTTCAGTAACACCAATAACAATTGAAATGACAGTGTTACAGTGAATTCAAAAGTAATGGTTTGTATGCTTGTGTATTTTGTTTATATGTAAAACATGTTCTTTCCTGCCTGCCTGCTGAAATAATGTTAAGTAATGTTAATTTTAAAACTCATTTACTGAGTTCACATTATTGAAAAGATACATTCATTGTTCTTAAGTCACTTTAAAAGGAAAGTCTTTTTCCTCGCTTATGAAACTATTTAACTGACACCTTTTCCAAAGCAAACACCTATAAAGGCAAAACAAATGCCCAGCAAAGTTTGTGACTATTTTGCAGGTTTGCCCTTGAAACTGTTCTTACTCCAATCCTACTCCAATCTGTAGCAGGTCATAAGCATGGTAGATTAACAACAAAGACTTTGGTGCCTGGTGGCATGGTTTCGGGACCTGATTTCACAATTTAGTAGTTGTGTGACCTTGGGCAAGTTACTTTTTGGTTCTGTGTCTCATTTCTTCTTTTTTTTTTTTGGAGATGGAGTCCTGATTTGTCGCCCAGGCTGGAGTTCAGTGGTGTGACCTCGGCCCACTGCAACCTCCTCCGCCTCCGGGTTTAGGCAGTTCTCCTGTCTCAGCCTCCTGAGTAGCTGGGACTAATTGTTTTGTATTTTCAGTAGAGACGGGGGTTCACCATGTTGGTCAGGCTGGTTTCGAACTCCTGACCTCAGGTGATCCACCGCCTTGGCCTCCCAAAGTGCTGGGATTACAGGCGTGAGCCACCGCGCCTGGCCTCTCATTTCATCATCTGTAAAATAGGTGTAATAATAGTATCCACTTATAGGTCTGTGGTGAGTTATTAACACATATATATGGCACTTAGAACAGTACCTGGCACACAATTGCTATGTAGGTGTTAGCTTCATTTGAAATTTAGACTTTCTATCCTAATTCAATTTTCCTCTTGTCAGTTGCATTTGACAGTGTTTATTTGGTCTCTGTGGTGCTTGAACGTTAGGTTTCCCAGGAAAACTTCACCTTGGCTGTGCCCCCTCCCATCTCTGTCAGGGCCTGTGCACATTCCCCTGTGCCTGGGGTGTTTTTCACCCCTTACCTTCAGATTCTTTCTTCACAGAGTTAACATCTTTTGTCCTTTAGTTCTCACCTCAAACATCATTTCCTTGGGAAAACCTTCCCTGGTCCTACCAGGCTAGATTTAGGGCCCCATGCTTTAAGCGTTCTTATATCCCTTTAATTTTCTTTCATAGCACTTAACAAAGTTTGCGGCTATAATTATGTGACTATTTAAATATATATCCCCCACTTGAAATCTAAGCTCCTCGAAGGCAGGGTAAAAATCTATTTTGTTCATCATTATATCCCAATCATGATAGCTTTGGCATAGAGTATTTGCACAAGAAAAACTTGTTAATAAATGATAAATCAATTTCAGAGATCAGAAGTCTGGAGTTCAACACAAGTCAACATGATTTGCCCAAGATTACACTAGTAGATACGACAGAGTTAGAAGTAGAATTCACTTCTGACTCAAAGTCCTTTGTTGTTTCCAGGTATTATTACATCTTTGATTATACAAATCAAACAAAGAACTGTGCAATTAGTATTGTGGAGCTTCTAGAACGACAAGTAAAAGTACAAATCAGAAAGACTTGAACTATTTGAGGTATTCTGGAGGAACTGAGTCTCCCTGAGAAACTGATTTTTACAACATGAAGTAGGAGTTAGAATGGGTGCGAGGAGATGGGCAGAGGCTTCTAGGTAGAAAGAACCATTTATGCAGCAGTCCAAGGATGAGAAAAGCTTGGTGAATGAGAACAGAGAAAAGGCCACTGTGATTGCAACAGAAAGAGTAGGAAGTGGGAGGCTGACGTTGATCAGAGGGGCAGGGACAGATCATGCAAGAGCTCATGTTCGTAACACAAGGGAAAGTCACTGAAGGGTTTCAAGTGGGGGATGACACAGTCAGCTTTGCATTTTCATAAGACGATACTGACTGCACTCTGAGGGATTTCAGAAACAGAAAACTTGGTAATTGGTTGGAGACGGGAGTCAAGATAGAAGGGCATAAAAAGGGAATGCTGGCCGGGCGCGGTGGCTCAAGCCTGTAATCCCAGCACTTTGGGAGGCCGAGACGGGCGGATCAGAGGTCAGGAGATCGAGACCATCCTGGCTAACATGGTGAAACCCCGTCTCTACTAAAAAATACAAAAAACTAGCCGGGCGAGGTGGCGGGCGCCTGTAGTCCCAGCTACTCGGGAGGCTGAGGCAGGAGAATGGCATAAATCTGGGAGGCAGAGCTTGCGATGAGCTGAGATCCGGCCACTGCACCCCAGCCCGGGCGACAGAGCAAGACTCCGTCTCCAAAAAAAAAAAAAAAAAAGGGAATGCTGATGTGTCTGGTATAATCAACTGGGAGGATTGTGGCACCATTTACTGAGAGAGCCATTCGTAGATAGAGCAAGATTATTAATTTCGTTAAATACATGATATGCTCTCAATAAATAGTGACAATTGTTACTGTCTTTGTGGTTGCTATTATTACTCATTATTCCAAACCACTTGCTGTGACTGGGAGTTATGGTGATTTTTATGGATTTCAATGGATTTTGGCCTGATGTATTACTCCCACTATGTACACAGGCACATCTGGAGTTGGTGATTGGAAAAGGAAGTCACTCAAGGGACCAAGAGAAGGTAGACTTAGGATAATGTGAGGAGAACATGAGAAAACAGACTTTTTAATTTTTTGAATTTTCTTCTCCTTTTTCCCAAATCAAGAAATTTTAGATATGATAGTATGACCATGGCCAGTAGATCTATGAGAGCAAACAGGTGTATGAGGCATCAATGCTGTATGGGGAGACCAACCTATAAAATTAGTCTGAATTTGCCTTTTGGGGTAAATAACAGATGAGCATAGGCAGGTTAAAGGGCTTTCCTATAAACTGAGTAAGCAAAGAAATCAAGAAGTATGCTTAGATCTTTGACCGTATTTTTTTTTTTTAATTTAGATTTTATGTGTATATCTTTGCCTCATGTAAAATCTGTCATGTTCATTTAGATCGTTTACATGTAGTAAAAAAAAAAAAAAGAATACCTATTAGGATGGTTAGATGGCACTACAGATTATGTAGCCCATTTTAATTCTGGTGCCGCCTCTGCAAGCATACCAGGAGGTTGCTAAGCCTTCACACTGTGTGACTGGCTCATGTCCACTGCCTTTGTTCCCTAGAGATACAAGGAAAGCAAAGGCCATGCATCAGGATTAGCCACATGGTGTTAATGAGAATCCGTGCCATCATTATCCTGTTTATCCTGTTAAAGAAGTCCTGGAGCATATGAGGTAGATGGCAAATGTGTTAAGTATACTAAAAGACAAGGTCCATTTCTGAAGTCTTGAACCCTGAGTTAAGAAATTTTAGGGTACTGAGTCCACGTGCTAACTGGGCATTTTCCAACAAGGCATCTACAAAACAACTAAAGAAAGAGGCAATGAGGGGAAGTCAAATATAAGAAAAGTCCATATTGCTTTGGTCACATGAGGTCCTGCTTACAATGAAAAGCCACAGTGATTCCCGCTTAATCTCACACATATATTTGGCATCATTAAAGCTTAATCATCATCAGGGAACATCATACAAAGACATTTAGACTGGTATACAGCAAGGGGTTTTAAAGAAGTGGAAAAGATGAATATTTCAAATGACCTTCTAGGTGAGTTTGACATGCATTTTATTTATACTAGAATATTAGGGAGGTCGTTGAAGTATTTTAATGTATTTTTATTTATGCCTTATTATATTAAACTAGGAAAAGCATTGAATAATATCTATTTTCACTCTTTTTTATTTATATAAGCACATACACATAGCTTAAAAGTGAACATGTCTTTTTTACAGCCTTGGGAAATCTGTCACATTTTCTAATCTGGTATAATTCAACAAGGTATCAACTACCCCTGCCTCCTGCATTCAATGTAACAAAATAAGCCAGTGCTGAACCATTTGAGCATTTGCGTCTATTCCTCATTATATTAACCAGCCCTTGTTTATATTCCAAGTTTTAGTTTTTTGATAAGCCATTTTGATTACTATTCAGAAATTCTGAAGAAGAGAATTTTCCCCCTCACATCACTAGTGGTTAGAAGCATGGGTTTGAAAATCAGACTGTGTTTGAAAAAAAATTTCTACCATTTTTTAGCTGAGTAATCATTTAACCTTTCTGTATCTTAGCTTTCTGCATAAACCTTGGATGCTTATTGTAAAACAGAATAAAGTAGAACCTATCTCAAAGACTTGCATTAAGTGCTTTATTACATGTAAAAAACATATAACTGTGCCTGGCACATATTAAGTGTCCAAAAAATGTTAGTTATCATCATTACCATTTTTATCCTTCTAAAACAGAATCATTTACTTGTTCCTGGGGACTGGGAAAAAGAGTCTACAAAATACATGTTTAACCTTTTCCATTGTATTCCTAGCCCTTTGCTTTATCAGGAGCATCAATCTTTTCCCACTCAAAGTATTTTCATATTCCAGTGGTTCTCAAGTTTTTCTTTTACATAGGCACCTGTATAATATAGAGAGACATTCCATGAACTTTCACGATATAATCTACAATTTTAGAATCTTTTGATTAAGCACATAAGAACAGAGGAATTTAAGGACCTCTTGCAATAACTCCACAGCCCCTCCTGGGTCTGACGCTGACTTGGTTAGGAACCATGGTTTTAATCAATAATTAATACATTTAGACTGAAGTATAATTCTGATTTATTTTTAATAACCCAATGGGTCACAGCTCTTTCAGCCTCTCTTACCTCGCCCATGACTGCTATGGGAGTCTCTCCTGTTGCCTGAGCAACACGATGTTCTACTAAGTAAAACATATATTCGTCGTAGAGTAGACGGATCAGGTGGAAGGAGCCAAAGCTAGCAGCACTGCGTAAGGTTAAGTCCCGAATAACCATTGAGCTGTTCCAAGAGAAAAGACATATATGCAGCTAATATTAATGACAAAAATTAGCATTCTACCTATTTTTCCTCTTAAAAAAAGTCAAGCTGGGAGTCTATATGGTTGGTATAGTATAAAACCTGCCATGAAATCACTTCATTATTGAAAGCAGTTGTCTCAACTCATTTAAATAGAATGATAAAGAGATAATCCTCACTGAGACTTGATCCTTACTAGAGATAGATAGTCTTAGTGGAAAAAGTCACTTTACTATCATAGGCAAGTCTGTTGCTTCTACCAAACTCACAAATAAATCAGAATTGAACAAAAAATATTTCTGAAAGATTGAGCACGCATCACTACCCTAAGAAAAGCAACTTGAAGTAAAAATCTTATTGATGAAGGTTGGCAGTCTGCCCCTCTCAGTGATAATGACCTCTGGGGTATGCTTTAGGAAAAACATGTATTTCTGCCAGACAAAGCTTACAAAATATACTAAGCAATATTCCCAGATGTGGCAATATAGACTACAGGCAAGTATGTACAAGGATTCCAGCAAGTTTTCTTGGAAGGCAAACGTATTAAGTGCTTCCAGTTTCTTAATGATTTCCACTTAAATTACGGCATATTTACATTATAAATATGCACAATAGAATCAATTAAGAAATCCATTATTTTTGAAAATGCATTTAATGTATATAATATGAAAATATAAGCAATATTATTAATAAAATACTAATAATAAACTCTATTATATTTAAAATGGAAATGAGTCCAAAATAAAATCTTGGCTTCAACATGCCAATCATTAAGCTTGTTCACACACTTCAAACCTTAAAATAGTCAAAATTTAGAATCAGAGTGATGTGTGTGTGTGAGTATGTGTATGTGTGTATGTGTGTGTTTCTTACCACTTTCATTTATTGGCCTTTTCTAAAGATTTTGGCATATGAACACTAAAACCACCATTGAATTCCCAGGAAAAGAGGTAAAATCTCACCTATGCCTTGTTTTACAGTAAAGAATTATAACACATTAGGCAATGGAAAAACAAAGACTGTACTTTTGTTTTCTGTTTCATTTTTTAACCTTGTTTAAAGAGAGGCTACTAATACATCAAACTGTATGCATTCAACTTGGCAAGTGACAAATCATCATTGTCCATCTGAAACACAGAAGCCTTGAATTCTGATTCTGTCTCTTCACTGACTGTTGACCTTAAAAAGATCATTTATTTTCCCGAGATGTTTTTCCTCTTGCATGAAAACAAAACACTGCCTTTAGTCTTATCTAACTTACATGCTTATTTCAAGGATAAAGTAAGTTAAAGGATGTGAAATCAACTTATAACTAGAATGCTATTCAAATATAAGTGATTGTGATTATAATACACAGAAAAGGAGAAGCTGACCTTCTCATTCTCATTTATTTATGGTAGCAAGAATAGCAATTATTATATGATGATGGCAGAGGACCTCTCAATTCTGTAGATCTATTTACTAAATTATAATAAGAAGAATAAGTGTGGGTTTGAAGTTACACAGACCCAGGTTACCACTGTGTGATTTCAATTGTGATCACATAATTTTTTGTAAGGTTCAAAGGTTAGCCTAAGAGTCAAATGAAATAATGTACGTGAAATCTTAAGAAAACTACCCATGTAACTATACTGTTACCTACATTAGTGTTAATAATATATTCATTATCATAAATAGTAGGTCTAACGAATAATATCTTATAATTGATTACCTTAATGAATTCCTTAAGTTTACAACTCTATAAATAATTATTAAAAATAAATGAATACTTTCATTTGCATGCCAAAATATATGACAAAATTCTATATATAACTCTATCCATGACTTTCCTAAAATTCAGTGACATATTACCAATTTGTAAAAATAATTTATAAGATCATAATATAAGAGCTGTGTGAAAATAAATGTTTCTATTCCTATGGAAAAAAATTTTTAAAGCAGTGAATCACTTACTAAAAAAAAGCAAAAACAACACAAAAACAAAAATAAAATGTTATAAAACATTTTTACCCATACTAACAAAGACTTAAAATAAATGATTTTTAAAGTAAAGCATGAACAGAATATTTGCTCCTAATTGCATTTGTCTTGCTGAAGAAAGGTAGCAACTATTTAAAATTTTCAAATTTTAAAAATTTAAAGTATAAGACAAATGGCTAATAAACATAAAAAAAAAAGACTCATTTTATTTGGAATTAAAGAAATGAAAATTAAAGTAAGATACCCTATATACTCTACAAAGCTGTCAGAGGTTAAAAGATCCAATGTTATAGTTGGTTTGGAAAAACTCTCCTTTACTGTCTTTATGAATAAATTCATAAAACTTTTGTAAAGGGAAATTTGGCAGTATTTGCCAAAATTTAAAATGTCAAAACCTTGACCCAGAAATCGAATTCTAGAAATTTACACAAATAACCAAAGATAGTTACAACTGCAGCACAATATTTGTACTAGTGAGAAACTAGGAGAAAATAAATATCGTTAAAAAGATAATCTAGTAGGATGCTGATTAAACAAGTTATGGCTCATTTAGATATAAAATTTTATGCATATAAGTAGTTAAAAATGAAGTAGACATATAAGTAGTAACATGGAAAGATGTTTATAATATAATGGTTAAGTTGAAGCAAGATATATGAGCTCATTTACATAAAAACACTCCATACGTCAAAACATTCCTACCCCCAAGTAAACTGGAATATCTAATACTTTATTAGCATTGAGATCACACATTTCATTAAAGTAGTATTAATTACTTTAAATGTTTATATCCTTTTACTTGAACTTATCCAAAGATATATGTATGATTGTATATGAAGATAATCATGACAGCATTTTAAAAAACTGTATCAAAACACCAAAACCCATCTTAATGTTCAAGAATAAGGGAATGTCTAAATAACACATAAACATAATGAAATAGTATGAGGACATTAAACATTATGTTTCTGAAGATATTTAATGGCAAGAAATGCTTAAGATATAATTGCAAATAAAAAATGTTAAGAGAAAAATATAGTTAAATAGTTTACGGGAAACAACTGGATCCCAATTTTATTTAACCCAAAAGAAAACATTTAACCAGTGGCAATTTCTGGGTAGAAGTTTTGTATTTCCTAGATTATCTTTTAAAAAATTAATTAACTTTTTTTATTTTTAGAGATGGGGGTCTTGCTGTATTGTCCAGGCTGGGGTGCAGTGATGCCATTATAGTGATTCACCACAGCATTGAACTCCTGGGTTCCAGTGATCTTATGCTCCTCACCTCCCATAGGCACTTGCTACCATGCCCAGCTTATTATTCTATTTTGTTAAAGATGGGGTCTCACTGTGTGGCCCAGGTTGGTCTCGAATTCCTGGACTCAACAGATCCTCCTACTTCAGCCTCCCAAATAGCTGGGATTACAGGTGCAAGCCCCCATGCCTGGCCTGTATTTACCACATTTTCTAATGTGAGCATATATTAACTGCATAATAAAAATATTTATTTTAAAAGATGTCATTCATTATATAATAATATAGAAAAACAATACTGAGTCAGGTGAATGTTAATAAATCTTTTCAGGAATGAATATCACAGATAGAGAATGAGTCTTTCTTTATACATTTCTAAGTTTGAATTTTAGGCCTTTGTATTTCTCTTTCTCTTTTTTTGTTTTTGAGATGGAGTCTCGCTCTTGTTGCCCAGGCTGGAGTGCAATGGCATGATCTCGGCTCACCGCAACCTCCGCCTCCTGGGTTCAAGCGATTCTCCTGCCTCAGCCTCCCGAGTAGCTGGGATTACAAACATGCGCCACCACGACTGGCTAATTTTGTATTTTTAGTAGAGACAGGGTTTCTCTATGTTGGTCAGGCTGGTGTCAAACTCCCGACCTCAGGTGATCTGCCCACCTTGGCCTTCTGTTAAAATACAATAACCCTGAAATCATGTGAACAACTAAGGAGAATGTTCATAACAAGTAGTTTTCTGATATCATTTTAGAAATGCAAATTCAACTTTTCCAAGAAAATTCATATTTATTTGTTCAGCAGATATTTATTGTGTTCCTACTCTGTAGCAGGGTCTTGGTTCAGACAAGACAGACAAAATTTGGTTTCAAAAAAGTTCACATTCTATTAGGCGAGACAGTCAGTAAATATACAAGTAGATAAAAAATATAAAGTTAGAGGGTAAGAGATCCTATAAATCAGGGCCAGAGACTGGAGAGTGATGAGGGCAGGCATTTTAAGTTGGAGTATCTAGAAAATTCTTTCTGAGGAGGTGATATCTGAGCAGAAACTGGATTGAAGTGAGGACATGAACACAGGTGAAGAATTTTCCTGGCAAAAAGGACAGCAAATGAAAGAGCTTGAGACAGAACTGTTTGCTGTGTTCAAAGAGCAGCCAGGAGGCTAATGTGGTAGGAAGGCAGTGAGCGAAGAGAAGAATACATGATAGGGTCTGTACGACTCTAGAGGCTGGACTGTGTAGTAGGTCTAGTAGGCCACGATAAGGCCTTTGGATTTCATTCTGAGTGTTCTGGAAACTTTTAGATGGTTAGGCAATCACCTTATTTCAGCATAAAATGCACATGTAATACTAAATTCTGTTGGAAGTTTTTTTAAAAAAATGTATTGATCCTCAATTATAATACCTAGTTATTTAAAAAATACTGATATGTATGTCACGAAATTATTGTCATATGTTTAGAAAAGAATCAGCTGAATTGTATCATTAACGCTATATCTACTTTATTCTCTCTGTGTCAGGCTTCCGCTCTACATGCCAAGTATTAAATGACACAATTAACAGTTTAATTGGAATCCTATTGTCCGATTCAGACTTCTGTAAGATATGTTGTAAAATTGACTCCACTGAATTGTTGCTAAGTTACCATGAATTCAACTCTTTTTAAGATCAGAGTTGTAAACGTTAATTATTTTATAATGGACAAGAAATACCTTTGTATATTTATCTTTATAATTCATCATGTGGAAATTGAAACATATACCCTAACATGTGATAGCCAACCTGCCTCTTCTGAGTGTTTGAAGATGTATCACACCCTTTGGGTGAGAACATCACACCTGTGATCCTTATGTGAACTCACTCTTTGAAAAGTGCTTACAGTTGATTCAGAAAAGAGTATTACTTTTTGGAAGATTCATATATTGTCCAGTTGTAGGCAAACTAGGCACCCTGTGCCTACTTTCAAGCCACAATATCAAAGCTATACATTCCATTCTTTAAATTTGGGATATCTGAATGACCTTCAGGGTGGCCCTGAAGAATGCTCTCTTCTGTTATCCACAAAACACACAAGCTGAGAAATGGCCCACATAACTTCTCCAATTCTGCCCAAGAAAGGAAGTGATTTTTTTTTTTCTGCCTCCCAGGGAACCACCATTAGTCACTGAAAGCCAGATTAGCCAAGGAGAGAGCCCCCATTCAGAGCAGACTGTTTGTAGCGCTGTATCAACTGCTATCATGATTCTCTGCAAGTTTATTTCTATATTTCTATGTATGTAAATACATACAAAAATTTTAGAAATTAAGAGATTAAGCATCTGATTTCAGAACATGAAGGGCCTCCGTATGTGACTGCCAAATTTATAATGGCATTTACAAATTTACACATTTTTGGCATCTGCAATGCCAAAAACATTAAAAAATATTCTAATTCTGCTTCTCTGATAGTTTGTGAATGTAATTTTCACTACTCAATATGTTCTTATGTCTCAGTAAAAAACAGTTCAGATATTAAAGGCTCAAGTTTCTAAGCTATTGACTTTGCCTACCAGCAGGAGGTATGCATCTGTCTGAATGTGCCTTTCCTTCTGGGGCCCTGAACTGTATGCCTTCAAGTCTTTTTGAAACTAAAATAATAACCATAATAGTGTCTAATAATAACAAGCCAATTATCCTCAACTCAGGGAGGACAGAGGCCAGGCAAGTGATGATCTACTGGGATTGTATATCTGCAGAGAACAAGAAATGCAAGTAAGTAATTTTCTCTCCTTTCAAGATACCTGCAACAGATCTCTGTGGAGATGAAGGCTCCAGGGATGTATTTCTAAAATGACATCGACTAAATATAGAAAAAAAAAAAAAAAAAAACCAACAACCACAGGTAGAGGTAAGGGCAAGTCTGACACTAACAACACAAGAAAGCAGTAGGAAGAAAAAAAACACCTTGCTTTTTTGGATGTAGAGGATGGACTCTGACTTTGGTCATATAAGTTTTGGAACAGCCAGTCAAGTGTACTGCCAGTCAGTGTACTGCTGTTTCATCAATCATTCATGGAGCACATATACCATTTATGTTATTTTCTGGGAAAAAAACTTGATGAATAAAAAACAAACTCTTGGGCAACTGGGAAAATATCTGAAATCTTAAAAAATGTTCCCAAATCAAATTTTCTAATTCTACCATTGCTACAACTGTTGCTGCATCTACCTTGAGAACACTGTGATAACATATTTCAAATTTTCCTGATGTATCAAGGGAAAACATAATTTCTCATCAACACATTTCTCATGAACATCCAGATCCAAATCTAGCACTGGCTTCACTGATGCATACTAGTGGGTCACAGAGCCAGACAACACCTTAATAATTTGCTTCTTGAATTATGTGGGCTAAAGGTACTAAATATATGAGAGGCAGGACTACGGAATTGTACCACTACAAAACAAAACAAAACAAAACAACAGCAAAAAACTGGCTGGCTTTCTTTCATTGCATTTGACCCTGGGCTAGACACTAGACGGCTATTTTCAGGACGTAAGGATAATTTAACTCTTAATGAAACATATGATGTGGATCTATATGTCTACTTCAGTTTAAGAAATAAGAATTTGGACCAAACCAGTTGAGAAAGAAAAAAGTCACTTACAATAAAACCAAAGGAACTACCATCATAATTAAAAGACCTCTGATTCCATCATTATAACCAACAGTGGTCAAAACAATGTGGAAATCCTATAGTCTGGGTTTACTGAGTTCATAAGTACTATTAGTTCCTAAATTCTGTTACTTATTCATAGTCTTTCCCTCCTCACAACTAGCTTTGGACTCACCACTGATGTCCAGATGATGACCATAGTGTAGACACAGCTACAGTCAGGCGTATGTCCTGTGGCCACCACTTTCTGATATGTGCTTGGCTGCAGAGACTGTACACTAGAGACTGCCTATACTTTACAGCAGATATTAATTTTAGGGTCAAATCAGTGGGGCCAGCTTTATCTAAAGAAGCTAAAAAATGAACTCTTACCACAAGAACAAATGCCAGAGTTAAAAATATAATTTACCCGACTTACGAAAGACTTCCATCCTACATATATGGTAAAGACACTGACCTACAAAGGTCATAAATGCTGTTTTTTTTTTTTTTAATT
>NW_016805194.1:142322-156521 GCF_001698545.2 Rhinopithecus bieti | reverse complement strand
TCAGTGATCTGTCTAATGTTGACAGTGGAGTGTTGAAGTCTCCCATTATTATTGTATGGGAGTCTAAGTCTCTTTGTAAGTCTCTAAGGACTTGCTTTATGAATCTGGGTGCTCCTGTGTTGGGTGCATATATATTTAGGATAGTTAGCTCTTCTTGTTGAATTGATCCCTTTACCATTATGTAATGGCCTCCTTTGTCTCTTTTGATCTTTGTTGGTTTAAAGTCTGTTTTATCAGAGACTAGGATTGCAACCCCTGCCTTTGTTTTTGTTTTCCATTTGCTTGGTAGATCTTCCATCTCTTTATTTTGAGCCTACATGTGTCTCTGCACGTGAGATGGGTCTCCTGAATATAGCAAACTGATGGGTCTTGACTCTTTATCCAATTTGCCAGTCTGTTTTTTTTTAATTGGAGCATTTAGCCCATTTACATTTAAGGTTAATATTATCATGTGTGAACTTGATCGTGTCATTATGATGTTAGCTAGTTATTTTGCTCATTAGCTGATGCAGTTTCTTCCTAGCATCGATGGTCTTTACATTTTGGCATGTTTTTGCAGTGGCTGGTACTGGTTGTTCCTTTCCATGTTTAGTGCTTCCTTCAGGAGCTCTTGTCGGGCAGGCCTGGTGGTGACAAATCTCTCAGCATTTGCTTGTCTGTAGAGGATTTTGTTTCTTCTTCACTTATGAAACTTAGTTTGGCTGGATATGAAATTCTGGGTTGAAAATTTTTTTCTTTAAGAATGTTGAATATTGGCCCCCACTCTCTTCTGGCTTGTAGAGTTTCTGCCAAGAGATCCACTGTTAGTCTGATGGGCTTCCCTTTGTGGGTAACCTGACCCTTCTCTCTGGCTGCCCTTAACATTTCTTCCTTCATTTCAACTTTGGTGAATCTGACAATTATGTGTCTTGGAGTTGCTCTTCTCGAGGAGTATCTTTGTGGAGTTCTCTGTATTTCCTGAATTTGAACATTGGCCTGCCTTGCTAGGTTGGGGAAGTTCTGCTGGATAATATCCCACAGAGTGTTTTCCCACTTGGTTTCATTCTCCCCATCACTTTCAGGTGCACCAATCAGATGTAGATTTGGTCTTTTCACATAGTGCCATATTTCTTGGAGGCTTTGTTCATTTCTTTTTACTCTTTTTTTCTCTAAACTTCGCTTCTCACTTCATTTCATGCATTTGATCTTCAATCACTGATACCCTTTCATCCAGTTGATTGAGTCAGTTACTGAAGCTTGTGCAATTTGTCACGTAGTTCTTGTGTCATGGTTTTCATCTCTATCAGGTTGTTTAAGGACTTCTCTACATTGGTTATTCTAGTTACCCATTCATCAAATCTTTTTTCAAGGTTTTTAGCTTCTTTGTGCTGGGTTTGTACTTCCTCCTTTAGCTCAGAGAAGTTTGATTGTCTGAAGCCTTCTTCTCTCAATTTGTCAAAGTCATTCTCCGTCCAGCTTTGTTCCATTGCTGGCGAAGAGCTGCGTTCCTTTGGAGGGGAGAGGTGCTCTGATTTTTAGAATTTTCAGCTTTTCTGCACTGCTTTTTCCCCATCTTTGTGGTTTTTATCTACCTTTGGTCTTTGATGATGGTGACATACAGATGGGGTTTTGGTGTGGATGTCCTTTCTGTTTGTTAGTTTTCCTTCTAACAGTAAGGACCCTCAGTGCTAGGTCTGTTGGAGTTTGCTCGAGGTCCACTGCAAACCCTGTTTGCCTGGGTATCAGCAGCAGAGGCTGAAGAAGAGTGAATACTGCTAAACAGCAAATGTTGCTGTCTGATCGTTCCTCTGGAAGCTTCATCTAAGAGGTGTACTCGGCCGTGTGAGGTGTGAGGTGTCAGTCTGCCCCTAGTGGGGGATGTCTCCCAGTTAGGTTACTTGGGGATCAGGAACTCACTTGAGCAGGTAGTCTGTCAGTTCTCAGACCTCAAACTCTGTGCTGGGAGAACCACTACTCTCTTCAAAGCTGTCAGACAGGGACATTTACATCTGCAGAGGTTTCTGCTGCCTTTTGTTTGGCTATGCCCTGTCCCCAGAGGTGGAGTCTATAGAGGCAGGCAGCCTCCTTGAGCTGCAGTAGGCTCCACCCAGTTCGAGCTTCCTGGCTGCTTTGTCTACCTACTTAAGATTCAGCAACAGTGGGCGCCCCTCCCCCAGCCTCCCTGCCGCCTTGCAGTTCGATCTCAGACTGCTGTGCTAGCAATGAGGGAGGCTCCATGGGCGTGGGACCCTCTGAGCCAGGCGTGGGATATAATCTCCTGGTGTGCCGTTTGCTAAGACTCTTGGTAAAGTGCAGTACTAGGGTGGGAGTGACCCAATTTTCCAGGTGTTGTGTATCACGGTTTCCCTTGGCGAGGAAAGGGAATTCTCTGACCCCTCGCGCTTCCTGGGTGAGGTGATGCCTCGTCCTGCTTCAGCTGTCACTCGTTGGGCTGCACCTACTGTCCTGCACCCGCTGTCCGACATGCCCCAGTGAGATGAACCCGGTACCTCAGTTGGAAATGCAGAAATCACCCATCTTCTGTGTCGCTCACGCTGGGAGCTGGAGGCTGGAGCTGTTCCTATTCGGCCATCTTGGAACCGCCTCATAAATGCTGTTTTTAATTTTTGTGGCGGAGTTATGGTCAACAGCTCATCCCATCATTTGATATATGTCATGTAATCAGAAAGCCCTTTTCTTCTGGGTGCTTCTATGTCTACAAAAGTACACCCTTCTATCCATACTATTTTAGTCAAAAACTGATTTATATTATTAATAAGCTATGTTACTGTCTACTAGATTACTGGCAATCATTAGAATCACCAGGAGAGCTTTGTGAAAAAAAATCCTGATTATCCTCATTCCTAATCACTATCTTTTTTTTTTTTTGAGATGGAGTCTCACTCTGTCGCCTAGCTGGAGTGCAGTGGCGCGATCTCGGCTCACTGCAAGCTCTGCCTCCTGGGTTCACGCCATTCTCCTGCCTCAGCCTCCCAAGTAGCTGGGACTATAGGCTCCTGCCCCCACACCCAGCTAATTTTTTGTATTTTTAGTGGAGACAGGGTTTCACTGTGTTAGTCAGGATGGTCTCCATCTCCTGAGCTTCTGATCCAACCACCTCGGCCTCTCAAAGTGCTGGAATTACAGGCATGAGTCACCGTTCTCAGCCACTAATCACTATCTCTTACCCACCAAGATTTTGATTTAGTAGGTCTTGGGAGGAACTTAGGATTTGTTTCTTTTTTATACATTAATTCTGATGTGCAGCCAGGTTTGAAAACAGTTATAACTGATAAAAGTAAGAAGGTAGATAGTGCTGGGTATGCATCAGAATCAACTGAAGTACTTTTTAAGACATAAATTGCTGGGCCTTATTTCTACAGGTTCTGATACAGGTAGATTTGGAGGAGGTGCTAGGAATTTGCATTTCTAACATGTTTCCAATTGATAGTGATGCTACTGGTATAGGGACCACATTCTGAACATCACTAAACAGAGAACTAAAGGAGACTAGTGTTAGGCCTCAAGAAAGAAGCCTAAATAATGTATGTTGCAAGAGGGAGTACAGTAGCCCTTTTCTGATTATTGCTGAATACATTATCTAGACTGAAATCTCGGATGTTCCCATCTGAGGACATCTAGGGCTTTGAGCAAGAGATTTCTTTTCCTAGCAGAAAGTTTATTTCTCTAAGTTTCCTGGTACATTTCCATGATGTTGTAATCACTGACTTGGGTTGAAGGTAGTTGTAACAGGGAGTTTCCACAAACTAAAGTCTTTACTCCTTTCTTTTCTTTTGTCACAGAAGCATATACACACAAATACACACATATATTTGCAGAATCTGAAGAAGCAAGTCTAGGAAAAACCTAGATGATACCTGTAGAAAGACCATTTTAGCAGAAATTGCCTGGCGGCTTTAGGAAAACTGGGTCTTCCTTCATAGGGTTTCAGTGCTTGCATCATCACATTGTCAAGCCACGCAGCCCACTGCTCCAGGGTGCTCTGCTGCTGAAGAGTCATCTTGAAATCTGTTTCTAGTCTCTGAACCATGTTGTCATCACACTGGCACACCCAGGAAGCCTGCTCCTGAGACAGTAACACAGAAAGCAAAGGAAAAGTTCAACTCAGCATCCTTTCATTGAACATCAGCACACACACCAGATGCAAGAACAGAAAATTATAATAAAAGCTTCCCGCAGTTAAATGAATCCAGAAAATAAACAACTACTTGTCAATTGTTAGGGTAACACAATCTTTATCAGTTTTAAGGGATGAATATTTCTCGTTGCTCACTCTGGTACATAAAAAAGTGATGTCACATGTAAGTATGATTTGGTTTTTCTACATTAACTAGTCTGTGTAAAGGACTAAAATACATGAATTATTTTAAAAAACAGAAGTCTGAACCTACAGTAGGCAAGGTCTTTCATTCTATTCAGCTTTCACGCTGCTTTCAGAAGTTCTCTTTTTGTTCCCCATCAGATAAAACTTTAAAACCAATTCATTTGAGAAGATTTAGGGTAAGTCAGACAGATAAATAGATACAATCGGCCAAAAGTGGTCCCCTCAAGATTAAAACAGAAACAAACACTGAATGGTACTAGGTAGAAGCATATGCTGTTATGAGTTCTATGGATTGGGAACAGAAATCTCAAGGGCTATCAAGGCAAGGCTATGAATGCAAATTAATTCAGAGAACTGAAAACAACAATAACAACAACAACAGAAATTCTTTTGAGAAAATGTAGACATGCTTCCTGCCAAAAAATGTGATTATTGCAATTTTCCTTCTGGTTCTGGTTGGGAAATGTTTGGTAACAGCAATGAAAATAGGAAATTTTAAAGCTACTTTTCAGTGGTTTCCGTAAGTATCGTGATGTTTCCAGTGCTATGTTGTATTTTAAGATTTAAAAAAACCTATTCACTCAAGGCAAAACATAATTCTTTGGTAATGTAATATTTGACGGGGAATGAGAAGACATAGGCTTTAGGGTCTGAATTAACGAAACTAACCTCAAGCAATTAATTTATGTGGGCCTCAGTTTCCCTAAGCATAAAATTAAACAAATGAAATTTAATGAAAAATTTTAAGCTGGGTTCGTTGTGTCCAGATAATTTTATCAAGACAGATTTCTTTGGAGAAGTGTCTATGAGGCTACCAATAAAACCCTGCGAATATATGCGTGTTTTTCTCAAAAGGGTGTCTATAGTTTTTTTTTCTATATGCTCTCAAAAAACAAATTCATTCAAATTGACAACTTCAACAGAATAAATCCATTATCTCCTTCTTCTATTTCCAGGATCTCTCCTGATCCTACAGACTTTACCTATTCAAGGGACATTTCAACCTGGAGGCACTTCAAATGCAAAATGCCCCAAAGTTAACTTATTTTAAATTCTCAGGGAAATCTACTGTTTCTTCTGTATTTCAGCTGATGATACTATTCACTGTCTTTTTTCTCTTAACTAATTAATCATAAATGCATCCAGATGTTACCTTCTGAATACCACTGTTAAATATTTTAAGTATACTACAATATAATTATAGAAAAAACTGTAAATACAAACAAGCTAAAAAGGAACAAAACATTAAGAATACTTAAAATGGCAACAGTAAGAAATT
Source organism: Rhinopithecus bieti (assembly GCF_001698545.2). Taxonomy (NCBI): domain Eukaryota; kingdom Metazoa; phylum Chordata; class Mammalia; order Primates; family Cercopithecidae; genus Rhinopithecus; species Rhinopithecus bieti. The sequence goes on along the minus strand of NW_016805194.1, from coordinate 150,918 downwards.
ATAGCATATCATGTTGATGTATGTACCTTTCAAACTTTTCTCTGCATATATAAATATATTTATGCATATATTATAATACACACATACACTATATTATTTATGCATACATTTATATTTTAAATATATATTGTATTATAAAACACTCATATATTTATACATACATTTTATATTATTATATGCTTATACATACTTAAATGTTTAAAATAAAAGAGGATTATATTATATTTTCTATTAGATATTCTGCTTAGTTTCACTTAGAAATATATAGTAACCATCTTTCCATGTAGGGAAATTAGACCTATATTTATTGTCCACTGAATGAATTTGTTTTATTGCATAATGTACTATTACTTATATAACCAATCCCACATAGTTAGACATTTGTTTGTTCCAACATTTTAGTATTACAAATAAAGCTGAAATTAGCAGGATAGGTTTTTTTGTTTGTTTGCACACTGATAATTGGAAGGAGAAACTTACTAGTATCCATGAAGCAATTTAATTTCATTTCTTACCACAAATTCAAACTCACTATTTACTTGGCAGTTAGTTTTTGCCAAGCAAAGATGATAATCTAAAACCTAACTTAGAGAAATAAACCACAGCACATTATCCTGACTTTTCAAACTAATTTATATTATACTTCATTTTACTACTCTCTTCAGTGAAAATATACTAACAATAGAGCACATTGTAAATATTTCCTTGTGAAACGAATGTAGATATTTCAAGTCTATAATTGAAAAAGCTAAGGACATTTACAGATGTTCTTAACTTAGAAAAAAATATATATCCAAAATGAAAAGTAGTCAGGAGCTTCAAAATCAGAATGGCTTTTAAATACAGAAACATAAGTATACGCAATAACTAAGTTATCATGTCAGCCCACCCAAACCTATTTAGCCCATAATGTAGACTTCAAAAACCACCCATTTACACAAAAAAATTAGAGAATGATGCCATTGTAATACTATCTGTTAAACAGGAAACCAACTGTACTGCAATAGAAAAATTATCTTAAATGCATAAAGAAAAGAAAATTTAATTAGAGGAGAATAAAGCAGTAAAAAGTGATATATGGATATCCTGAAAGGAACTATTTAGCACTTTCAAGCTCTTAGTGTATTATAATATTGACACACATGTAATTTCATTGTTTTAAATAGAAGTCTCCTTTTTACAAGAGCATCATTCTTACATTGTCAGATTATTGAGGTTCATGTTACAGGAGTTGGGACAACTTCCAAATGAACTGTAGATGGGGATAAAGGGGAAATGGGAGGAAAGGGATTCTGGGAAAATCTGGCAAAACTAGGAAAAGAAAAGGAAAGAAATAAGGGTGTTAAAGAGAAAAAGTGCTACCTTGAGAAAGAGATTACTCATTAAAATGTACAGAGCCGTGAAAAGTAAAATGTAGGGGGAAATGAAGGATTCACTACAGTGTCATGGTACTCTGAAGAAAGGAAGAAGGTTTTGGAGGGCAAATGCTGAATCATATGGGTTTCAGCAGTAACGACTATCATGGTGGACCCAGAAAAACATGATAGTCAAAAATAGAGGAAAAGAAAGGGTAATCTCAAAGTTGGCAGGTAGAGGATAAGTAGTACAGTAGACATATCACTAATCATTAATATGCAAAGATGTTCTCAAGGTTAATGCTTATAACCAGGGAAGAACTCATTTGTAGAAATACTTCATTGGAATGCAGATACATAAATACATTTATGTATTTATACATATAATAATACTAACAGAACACTGAAAAACTTTCTCAGATATTATTAGAAATAATTCTTTAAAATGTTTTCTGTATTTTTGTATTTCTGTATTTTGTATTTGTATTTCTGTATTTTCTGTAGATATAGATATCTCTCTCTATATATATCTCAGAAGTTTGAACCTAGTCCATGAAAATCACAATGAACAACTAATTTATTGTACTCTAAAATGGATCAAGCCCAAATGTTACTTTTTGGTATATTTTAAATGACAAAACTAGGCAAGAAGTAGAAATTAAAATTTCTAGAAAATAAAATAATTAACAATTAGTTTATTTTTAAAACAACAGTTTTTTTTAACAGCTTTACTGAAATGTAATTCACACATTATACAATTCATTCATCTAAAGAATACTGTTCAAAGGCTTCTTCTAGTATATTCACAAAGTTGTACATCACTCACCACAATCAATTTTAGACCTTTTCATTTTCTAAAATAAACCCCATGACTCTTATTTGTTACCTCCCAGTCTTCTCAATCCCCCAGCCCTAAGTAACCACCAACCTATCTTCTGTCTGTATAGATTTATCTATTCTGGAATTTCATACGAATGGAATCACGGAACATGTGATCCTTTGTACCTGGCTTCTTTCACTTAGCATAATGTTTCCCAGGTTCGTCTATGTTGCAGAATGAATCAGAACTTCATTTCTTTTTATTGCCCAATAATATTCCATTGTATGGATAGATCACATTTTATTTATCTATTAAATCAGTTGACGAACATTTGGGTTGTTTCTGCTTTTACGTGGCTGATACAAATAGTGCTGCTATGTACCTCTTTGTATAAGTTTTGTGTGGACATGATTTCATTTTTCCTGGGTATACAACAAGGAGTGGAATTGCTGAGTCATATGATAACTCTACGTTTATCTTTTTGACAAACTGCCACACTGTTTTCCCAAGTGGCTACAGCATTTTACATTCTGACCAGCAGTGTATGAGGTTCCAATTTTTTACATCCTCACCAATAGGATATGTTATTACATGTCTTTTTGCCTAGACCCATTTTAGAGTAAATGAAATGGTACCTTGCTGTGGTTTTGACTTGCATTTCCCTTGTGGCTAACGAGATTGAGCATCTTTTAATGTGATTCTTGGCCATTTGTATGTTTTCTTTGGGGAAATGTCTACTCAGATGTTTGTCCATATTTAATCAGGCCGTCTTTTATTACTGGGTTGTAATGGTTCTTTACATATTCTATAAACAAGTCCTTTATCACATATATGATTTGCAAAAATCTTCTCACATTCTGTGGGTTGTCATTTCGTGTTCTCAATGGTCTCTTTTGAAACCCCAAAGTTTTAAATGTTGATTACGTACAGTTTATGTATTTTTCCTTTTGTTGCTTATGCTTTTGGTAGACAATGATATTGTTTTTATAGGGTAACATTTAGATTCATTACTTTAGAACCAGAAATAAAGTATTAACTGATACTGAAATTCTATAATACTGTTTCTAACTCAGCTTTTAAAGTGTACTTTAAAGTACAAGTGGGTAACGTGATCACAAGGTTAAACAATATTTTTCATTTGAACTATCACAATAGCCGAACTTACTGCCTATAATTCTTTTTAAGTGAATAAATATTTACTAGGCAGCTATAGTAAACTCTGAAATAGAATTGTTCTTAGTTCTTTCAAGGAGGGGCACTAAAATAGAAATATCTCTACATGTCATGGTACAAATTATTAAATATATAAACAATAATCTAAGATAGGTGTTATAAGGTGGGGAAAATGAAGCCTACAGTAGTTAAGTAACTTGCCCAAGATCCCACAGCTAGTACATGAAAGAGTTTAACTTCTTGCCTGTCTTACTTCAATGACTGTGACCTTTATTACTCTACTAACTATTCAGCAAACACTGGTGATATGTTGTCTTTTAGGACTGTAAATGTGAGCTTACTTTAATCACAAACATGGGAGCGGTATAGCTGTATCTGGGTCAAACTTCTCTCTTTCAGGAAACTGTGAATATAGATGCTGCTGGTATACAGATGAGACTTTGAAAAGAAATTTGATGATCCTAATTAAGAAGAACTGGGTATCTTGCCTTAAGAGACATACTTTGCAAGGAAATAGAGTACCTGGACATTGGCAAAGTCGACACGGTTGAGGTCATTAAGCATCTGGTTGATTTGGGAAGTGTTCTGAAGCACTGCACGAGCTGCCTGGGCCAGGTGATTGAGCGACGTGTATCTTCGCAGAGTCTGGGCAAAGGCACTTACAGCGGCAACCTATAAAGCAATACAATTAAGTTGGGATTCTGTTTTCTCCAGTAAAACAAACCACTGCAATCTTCAAATCTTTTTTCCCTTGCCAAATTTTAAATGCTTGCTTCTGACACTTCTTTAAAATTCATTTGGTGAGAAAGTTTACTTGTAAATTATAGCATTTAAATCTCTAAACCAAGTATTATTTTCCTTTTGAGTAGGTTGAGGTCAAGACTAAAACAAACTCCCACATTCTTTGACATCTGAGTGTAGCATTAATTAAATCAGTCTTGCAAGTAACTTCTTATCCATGGTAAGCAGGAAAAATGTTGGTTTTCATTTCTTTTCTTACTGCTCTTTGGACAGTCAAGTACAAAGTAGGCAAATTTTAAAAGTAGGGATGTGCAGTTTGGCTTTTCAAATAAAAAGAGATCTGGACATTCCTACTCTAAACTGACTTTAAAAATGCATGTCAGAGCATTACCATTCAGATTTATTCTTACTACCTTTATTTTATAGAAACGAGTAATTTTGAGGTGAAATTACCAGAGGCAAATGACCAGAATAACCCTTTTTCAGAATTACAGTTTCTTTAAAAGGGCTATGCAGGAAGTTTCTATTTGTCTCTCAAAATCTACTTTCCATTTTTCTTCATCTTGAAGATTGATCTGAATGGACCACATTAACCTTCCCCCTTGTTCTCTGGCTTCCACTTGGGTTTGACCAATGACAGGCACTGTCAGGAGACAGAAGGATGGGAAGAAAGAGTGGTTACCATGGTACCTATTCACTACAACCTCTGCTTGCTGCCTGTTAAGAGTGGAGCCTGCTTTCCTTTTGTAATGTTACCACAGTCCTGAGGGAAAGAGTGGATTTCCTAATGCCATAGCTTTTACCTCTCACCCCTTCATTCCTAGGGATGGTTAGGATTCTCACTATTGCTAGCCCTGGGATGCTTTACTATTCCTCCTTGGTTTTATCAACTTTGTTCATACCTTTGGAAATAAGCTCTTCTTAAACTCTCTTAGATTATTCCCACCTTTGGGTGCACGATTTGTTTCCTGTTCACACCCTGAATAAAGCAGTTTTTTTGAAAGATAGCAAAGATAATGCAAAAAGTCTACATAAAGTCTACATTATCTCATGGAAATTTGTTATGTGCACAATACAGATCTAATGATTTTAATCTTTTAAAATATATTTTAAAATGGACATATTTACAGGAATGTATAATATTGCACTCAATCACTTATATGGGTATATAAGGTGCGAGTAGTTGAATGATCAATTGGGAGTGGTAGAGGGTGTTCACAGGGAACAGGATGCTCTATCCTGACAGTGAGATGTTTGAGGACTATTTGGAACTTGGGGGGAAGCTCACACATCCCCAAAAAAGAATCTTATTCCATTTTTGTGGTTTAAATTAATCTAGTATATACTATGTGCCAGGCTCTGGATTAAGTGCCTTACATATATTACCCTATTCAAATCTCATAACTATCTTATTAGACACATATGATTTAAAGAAGATAAGTAGCTTGCTCAAGGTTGCAAAGAAACTCCATTAGTGATGGGAATTGACCTGGGCATGTTGATTCCAAAAGCCACAGAAGTTGGAATGCTGTTTTCTCTGTCAGGGTAAATTATCTCTGTTAATTGAATGCGGAGAGGAAAAGAGACTGCATATCAGTGAAACCAGAAGAACAGACGGCACCCTCTACTGTGGTGAATCATTCAAGCAAACTCTGGAGGTCAATGAGATGGCCAATGTTGCAAATGGATTGTTATCACATTCACTTCGACAACACTGGGAAGGGAAGTGCTTTTAGCTGTTTGAGGCATTGTTATAAATGTGACTGAAAGTTGAAAGGATTCCTCGATCATAATCAAACACCACCTTCTTTTTTGCACACCTCAATGTGGTACTTTACAACAGCACTGCCAAAGAGAACTATCTGCAATGATGGACATGCTCTACATATATGCTGCCTAACATGGTAGCCAGCAGCCAGAGGAGGCTACTGAGCATTTGAAATGTAACAAGTGTGACTAAGGAGCTAAATTTTTCATTTCACTTAATTTAAAATTCTAATTTAAATAGCCACGAGGCTGGCCCTACTTGATAGCCACATGTGGCTGGCCCTACTGTGACAGCGCAGTTCTAGAGGAACAATCTAATATGGGCATATCAATGAAATGCTGCCTTCTATATATGTTTTAGAGAGATAAAGTTTTATTGCAAACGTTAAGCCCAAGTGAACGAACTGGAGGCTACTTATGTTCCCACAGAGGTTTATCAGCTAAAATAACTTCAACTGACCAACTCTGCCCCCAGATTCAAAGGCAAAGTATATTGCTGGAGTCTGATAGTAAATACAGTCATTGACAAGAAGCCACAAATGTGATTTCTGGTACCAAAATTTACATAAAATCTAGGATTAGTCCAATCTTGCTATGGGGATATGTTCACAGATTAACTGAAAGTAACATGGCTAGTAGGAGACAAAGTAGAGACTAAAATTTATATCTCTAGCTAAATAATCCACATTCCTGAGATATATTATGAGTTAATTGTTCACTTGATTCACAAAAGCATCCTCCAGTGTTTAGAAAAACACCAAAACATCCTGAAAAAGCAAAACAATATTAATTTCTATGAACTTTTCAGGATAAGTACAGTAAGAAATTTTAGAAAGAGAAAATTCCTTCAAATGAAAACTATTTGAATATTCTAGGCTATTATTTTAATATCTGAAATTACATAGTTTATATCTTTCTTATATATATAATTGAGAATATATACATCCAATATATTGTTTAGAAAGGGCTTGTAAATGCACCACACTTGAAATGCTTCCCTATTCTCTTTGAAAGGAACATTGCCAAACATCTCTTGTGCAAGTTCTTTATTACATGGTTATAAAATACAAATATAAAAATCAGTTTTAAAAGATGATGTATGTTATAACCTTAACATTTTACATAATACCGTTTGACAGGATAGATGTAAAGTTCACAGTTCAGAATAATTTCCTAAACACAAAAGAAAAAGCAAGGACATAAAGTATACCTTGGTTTGTATCATTCTCTGTGGAATATTGTTCATGGCATTGGAAAGCCAACCTTCAAGGCTTTTTGCAAAATTTCGAATGGCTTGGGTCAAGGCACCTAAACATTAAAGAATAAAAGCAGAATAAAAAAGGTATGAAAGAATATTAATTTTTGTGCTAGAATATAAGAAAATGCTCGTACACAATATCTGATATAGCACAGAACTCATATTGTCCTCATTGATAAAACTTTATTTAACATTATTCCTAATTTTAAAGCATCCAAGAATTATATTTTCGGCTTTTCCTTTAAAGTTATTTTGTTCCCGGATACTTGTGACACTTTTTTGGGAAAAAAAGGATTCAAACATTTTTGCTTACAGCAACATATACCAGTTGTGAATATACTTATAGAATATTCTTGCTTGGAAAAAACACTCCTTTCATTAACAGTTTTGTGCTAAAGATTATGTATTTTCTTTAAAATTCTTCATCTTGTTCTTTCAAGCTCTTAATCTATTTCCATTTCTTTTATTAAAAGAAAATAATGCAAAGCTTTCTCTGTTTCTCTATGCATCTATTTACTTAGAATCTATGAATTGGAGTAATTCTCTCTCATCCTTGTTGAAAAGGTAAAATTAAAATTGAATTGAAATTTTGGGCAATTATTTTCCATTTCATTTGGCAGGTAGAGATAAAAGATCAGTATGATAAAATTGCTGTTAGGGAAACCTACATTCTTAAGATAGTCCTAAAATAGCTCATTCTGTATTCTTGACATATCTGTTAAAACCTGAAATAGGGATAGGTCCCATGACAGAGGATTTGATGGTGGTCATAAAATAATTAGAAGCATCTTCAGTTATCAGTGATGACTATGACTATTTTATAAGAAAAAATCTGCTTACTGAGATTGCTATATAGTAGGAGACAGAATACTTTTCTTGTTCAACAAGTAATTCAGTTAATAGTATTTTACTTCCTCTGGGCTCAAGGCTCCATAGTAGTATAGAGGACAATTATAGACATTTAATAGATAAGTGCCTGAAGCACCCACAACATAAAATTCATATTTGTAGGTTCTCTATAATGGGGTAGGTATCAAAACATGCTACTATAAGAAACAGAGTTATATTTTGGGCCAAGGTCCCCAAGAATATTAATGTTACTGATGGGCTTAAATTCCTTGGTTTTTCTTTCTGTGTTCAAATGAGTCTGACATGATTCTCGATGCTTCTGTTAAAACCAGGTTTTACAAATAATTTCACTTACTCAAGTTATTTGCAAACAATATAAATTTTACTATTTCAATAATAAAGACAACCAAATGCATTTTTAAGAGATTTGTTTAACTGTTCAAAACGGGAGAGACAAGATTGGAATGGGCTAACTTTTGGTTAGGAAAAACACTCAAGCAGTGCAGATCCGTAACCACAAGGATCATCTACTGGAAACACTGAATTGGAAATTTCTTGAGAACCAATCTTTTGAAACCTTCAAAGCTTCCCACATTAGCCAAAAAAGGAAAAAAGAAAGAAAATATTTTCTGT
>NW_016805194.1:136152-142172 GCF_001698545.2 Rhinopithecus bieti | reverse complement strand
CTGAATTGGAAATTTCTTGAGAACCAATCTTTTGAAACCTTCAAAGCTTCCCACATTAGCCAAAAAAGGAAAAAAGAAAGAAAAATATTTTTCTGTTGTATTATGTGCTAGAACCATGGAGGGCAGGCATGAATGGAAATGAAAAAGAGTGAAAAAAAATTAATAATCCCTTTTGAAACAGTAAAATTTTTTTCAAGGTTCATTTTGGCAATCTGCATTTTCCATTTTTCCTACAATTAGTGTACAATAATTATTTAATCTGAAAAATAACCCCCAAATCTATAAATGTTACTTTAAAAATATTTATTATGGGCCTTGTTTTATCTAGATAAATTTAATGCAAGGGTGATTAAATAAGAAAATATATATTTTGCATTTTAAATAATTGTGAATTTTTACTTTTTCTACTAAATGATATCTGGGCCACCTTTGGTTATACTTGTAATTGTATATTTAAGTGTTACCCATTGAGTGCTCATACAATTAACGTTTTTTCATTTTCAAATAAATGTATTTTAGAATATAGTAGCTTCAAGCTGACATTAAATTAGTGTGATGTGCAGACTTTTTTTTAGCTAAAAAAAGAAATCCCATCTGGACAGAAAATGGTAGAGTGAAGTGCTAGTAGCCAGGAAAATACAATTTTTAAAAATAAAATTAAGTTTGCTCTCTCTATAGGGATTCATGTATGTACAAAATTGTGCAGATTGACTCTGACAACTTTCAAAGGCTCATGAATGGATGGTTTGGAATTTAAATTCTGTTCCAAAGCTGACTTGTCTAAACCTGCTCAAGATTAATATTAAAATGCATACAACCAGAAAACAGCTATCTAAGTTGTATTTTAAGCTTTATTTTGTTACACCTCATTGTAGAATGGGAATTAAATTTCCAAATTTCCTTGGTAGGATGGTATATCAATGCATCTTATAATTTCAGAGAGAGTATAAAACTATTTGGGCATCTGCTTAATTTAGAGACAAGCTATTTGACAGAATAAACTGGTTTTAAAAACCAAAATTTGCAAGACAAAGGTCAGTGTATTGTGTACTTAAAATTACGAGCTTGAATTAAACTCAAATTGATACAAGATTTAAAATAGAGAACTGTTAAACTCACAAGTTAAAGTCTTATGGCGCTGTTATAGAAGCAAAAGATATTAGAACTGTTTAATGAATACTGATGTTGCTGATTTGCCTCAAAAAAGAAAGTACTTGCTGACATCCCTTCTTTTATCTCATGAGAAAAACTTTATGTTGGTAGTAAGATGTCATAGGCTAATGAGCTACCCTATGCAACTTCTTATAAACATCTCTAGAGATTACCACTCAGAACACAGGGAGCAAGAGAAAAACAAGGAAAATCCGATTCTGGAACATAAATCAGTAGAGAGTTTAGCTAGTGAAACTTTCCATAACACCATTTTTAATCAACCTTTAGTCAGGAAACTTGGTGATAGAGTAGACTATATTAGCAATTTACAAAATTGTGAGATAATGTCAGCTAGGTTTTTTTAAATTTCTTCCTATATAAATTTATGTGTGTTCATTAATATTATCTGGAAATATGTTTAAGCATATATTTTAAGGTGGTCGGGAACATATTAAAGATCTTATACCTTCTACTGCTGTCTATTGTTATTTAGAAAAAAAGAAAGTATAAGCATACAAATGTTAATATCTTCCCCTTTTGTTCTACTAAATTCCTATTTTTGTATTTTCTAGAATAATTTAACACAAATCATCTGTGAATAGCATAAGTACACAGTAGCCAATTTCACGAGCTCTATGCTTGCTTTTACTTTATTAATGTCAATGTAGAGTAGAAACTGTCTCATTTCTTAAAAAGTTAAGGTCACTAGTGTGTCCTCATATAGATGTAGGCATAAAATAGTTTCAGCTGCTTCTAACAGTATCTGTGGTAGCATTTATATCATTGATATTTGCAGAAAATAGCTTTGTTTGCTACAAAGTAGTTTAAAAAGCACCATCACTTAAAAAGATAATCTAACCTATCTATGCAATTCCCATTTTCTTGGTAGTGGGATTACAATGCTTGTGTAGTTACAAAGATTTTTCTCTTAAAATGCCAGTTAACCATTACTGTTAATGGAAACTGCATTTGTAGTTCTTAACATGATGTAGGTGACAAAGTAAATGCTTTTATAATGGAATTCAACTTCAGTGGAAATCAAGATAGATTCACTTCAAATCAAAAGCAACCATGAAGGAGGTTGGCCTAGCAATTACAGGTTTCCATAATTTTGGGCTTTATGAAGGGGACTGTGTCCTTGGGTAGAATAATTTTGACATGGTTGACTGGCCTGCTAGTGTTATTACAATTAGTTTACTTGGGTTGTTACATCTACAGGTTGGCTTTTTTATCAAAAAAAAGAAAACAAAACAAAAGACAGACTGAAAATAGATCATCTTTTCCCTTTTACTACTGTTTTGCTCTAGGCTGCTTTCACGCAATACTCTGTGTTGCATGTTTTCTATCTGGCATATCTAAATGAAATTAGAATCATTATAGATTGCAATGTCACTTCTCAAAACTTCCTGGGTGGAATGTATGAGAACAAAAGCATCCGTACTCGTCTGCATTTAACTTACTAGGAATAGGTCTAAGGACGTCGGGGATGAGAATCTCCACCAAAGCCTGGTACATCCCATGGTCACAGTTACACATCCATTTCAGGATAGACTCATGTTTGCACAGAGTTATCAGCTTTGCTTTCGGAAGTCGACTTTCTATTTCACTCAGATTGCTGGTGTGAATAAATGTAGCAAATGAATAGATGGCAAATGAGGATAAAAAAGAAAATGGACTTTAAAAATAGTTTAAGTTTACCAAATATTACTGAGGTTAGAACTATACCACCATTGCACTGGTGCCATACAGCTGGCTATATATATAGAGAGAGATAGACAGATATATAAAACACTTCCCCAGAGCTGTCTATGCACATCCGTGTTTTCTGACGGTATGAAAGGCAGATATGATAGTAATTCCATGAGGATGAAATAACTACCACAGTCCCCCAAATCAATACAAATGGGAGCTATATACACACACTGAAACCTCAAGAGAGCAGTTCGTGGTTTATTTCTAGGATGGCCAAAACATCAATCTATTCACTTAATGTCATCAGGTAAGGTTCACAACTGGTATACATATCTCTAATTTATTAGCTGTGACATCTACTCAGCCATGAAAATGAATTGGAAAAGATGTTGATTCTGACCTCGATTCAGTAATGGTAGTGCCATCAGTTGGAGTAGAGGGAGAATAGCGCCAGAATGTTTGCCACAATTTTTCTATCAGGCTAAATTGAAGATTCACAACAACGTCCAATATTGCCTAAAAAACAAAATGGGACCAGTATTACCTTACAATATTACTTATGGGACTGTGTGAGGGCAACCTAACATGACAAGATTTTATATAGTCAAGTTCTCCCTTGGGGTCATAAGTTAACATAGTGAAACCACACTAAATTTTACCAAAGGAAGTGGAAGAAAACAAAAAACAAAAAACAAAACTAGCTAGCAAGAAGATAAAGGGGAAAAAAACTCTTGGAAAATTAAGCAGGATAACATCCTTTTCATAATGTACTCATGCTACCCTCATTTCTACCTCTTTTTCCTTCCAGTTTTCATTCTTACTTTCCTTCCTCTCCAGTTACTTTCTTTCTTTCATTCATTCATTCCTTTACCTACTGCTTTCTTCTGCCTCTACAGTTACTGTCAGCCTACCTATTCTCAGACCTGGAAGGGTATAGAACATAGATTCAATTTACAGCAGTCCTCTTTGGGCTAGGTAACCACTGGCCATCAAAGTGGGTGGAAGTGAAGGGTGTGGAGTTGCTTTTGTGTGACAGATGGAGTTAGGGCTGAACTAGCTTTGTCTAAGGAAGCTGACCACGGGTTCCAGTGTGTTCCCAGGTAAACAGAGGCTGGGGCAGAAACCATGGAGCCAGCAGGCCTTCAGTGGATACTGCCTCTCTGGGTACAGCATTCAACATTAAAGAGAATCCAATCCTATCTCTGTACATCTCCTTTAGAGAACAACCTTAAGACTATCTACTTTTCAAACCTCGGAGGCCTCACCTCCTCTTTCTCCTTAATTTAATCTCCTGGAACTATTTCCCAGATGCATCAAAGACATTTTTTTTTTATGGTGCTTAAATCTATCACTTTCCCTATTAACTGTCAATGATGATACTTAATTTTACCCTGCCATTGCAATTAGTTTGTAAATAAGTCTTCAGGTAAAAGCAGGCATAAAACTAAAGAATAACTTGTTTGTGCCAGGAACACATGATTGTGTGATTATTCTGGGAATTAAAAGACAAAGGTAGTCAGTATAGTGTGATTGATGTCATCACCTTTGAGGCAAAGGTAAAACAGCCCCACAAAGATCTATAAAATTCATGGAAGATAAAAGAAATCGGGGGACAATCTAGAGAGTCTATCAGAGTAATGTATGGAAAAAACAGCAAACCATAACTTCATATTTGTTGAGTTTAGGCCACCTGATAGAGCTGGCCCTATGCATGACACAGAGAATAAATGATATGAAATATGTTCTAAAAGTATAAAATGTTGCAAGTAGTTAAATATTGAAAATGAAGATAGGGAGACAAATTAATTAACATAGTCCTCAGTAACAATAAAAATGCAAAATGCAAGTCCTGAAAATAAAGGGCATGTAGATGTCCCTCATCCCAGCAAAGATCAAAATATTCTCAAGCAGCAAATTTCTTAACTGCTTTCTCAATTGTAGCTTAGGCACATTCCAAGAGACATCTCTAAAAGTGTGAGGCAACTATTAATACCTTATATATAATACCTTACATAGTTCTATAGAGATTGCTGTAAGAACACTTTTAACCTACATTAAAATTAAAAGTGTTTCAGCAACTTGTATAAAAGTTAACTTGTTCCTTATATAAGAAACTAGTGATACAAAATATCTTTGATAAACAAATTGTGAGAATTCCCAATAATAGGCAAAGTAGGTATATTAATCTTTCTTTAAAAATATGTACTGTAGGAAATGTGAAATATAATCAGTGTATCTTAAATTCAGTATCTCTTCAAATTAAATAATCTCAAATAACTCTTTCAAAAAAGACATTCATAACAGCTTCATTTGAGGCAGTTTTACACATGAATAAAACATTTTATCATTTGTCCACCTACTTTCAAATATGTTCAGACTAAAATATATAGGCAAATATAAATTAAAATAATCCATATTCTACTGGCTTAGGGCAAATGACTATGGGACTAAATATGAGATTCAGGCAGCTGTATTTCAAAAGTTTTTTCATATTTATTCAAAATGAATATTTATTAACAGGAAAAAATAATTAGAATTTTTCTTTTTTATATATGCAGCTCAGCCCTGTGAGAGAGATGGCATAAACACTGGTAATTCTGAAATAAATGGGGATCATTCTGTGGACTGCCATTTTCCACACAGATTATAATACATGCCCCTATTTCTTCGTATAAAGTATATTTATTTTTGAAAATGGTATGTTAATAAAAATCTTATAATCCAAAGGCTCTTTCAACCTTATTCAGGCGAGTTTGTCACTTAGAATAATCTTATTGTATGTTTTGTAGCAATGTAAATGATTATGCTCCAACTTACATTTTGAATAAATAGGAGAAATTTTAAAAAATCCATTATAGGTTGGGTGTGGTGGCTCATGCCTGTAATCCCAGCAATTTTGGGAGGCTGAGGCGGGTGGATCACTTGAGGTCAGGAGTTCAAAATCAGCCTGGCCAACACAGTGAAACCCCATCTTTACTAAAAATACACAAAGTTAGTGGGGCGTGGGGGTGCATGCCTGTAATCCCAGCTACTGGGGAGGCTGAGGCAGGAGAATCGCTTGAACCCAGGAGGTGGTGGTTACAGCAAGCTGAGACTGCACTACTGCACTCCAGCCTGGGTGACAGAGAGGGACTGTCTCAAAAAAAAAAAAAAAAAAAAAAAAAAACCAAAAAGGC
>NW_016805194.1:132903-135940 GCF_001698545.2 Rhinopithecus bieti | reverse complement strand
AAAAAAAAAAAAAAAAAAAAAAAAACCATATGGGCTGATTTGCTTAAAGCAAGGTTCACTTGAACACGCAGGAATGAGAAATTGTTTAGAGAATCTTTATACAAATTTTTATTGAATAAGATGACAGATGTAGAAAGAAATAATTCTTTTCTATATACATAAGGAAAATCCAGAACTTCTCTAATATGGGTAAAAGCATAGTAGTCAAAGGAAAATGAATATTAAGTGCTTTCATCATTCCAAGAAATGTTGGGAACTGGTAGGGCACATTGAAGAATACTTCTGGCACATGCTATGTTAATAAGGAGAGAACCTGCCCTCAGTTGTTAATAATCTAGTACCCTTGACAAGCACTCAGATTTGCTCTAGCAATTCTTATTTCTGGAGTGGGGGAAAATATCTGTTAATGCTATAAGCTAAGACCTCTTACTGCATACTGCATTATCAGCAGTCAGGAGGACTGCCCAGGAAATCCAAAGGATTATCTTTTACTCCTAAGCAGATCACAAATATCCCTAGAATAAAGCTACTTAAATTCTAAATAGACTCTTCTTTCAAAAGGAGAAGCACTCGAAAAACTCTTATTATAATCCATTATCCCCTTTTTGCCAGGTGAGCTATGGTACATTAATATGCTGGCATGGAGAGAGTTCTCCTAGATAATGAAGCAAATTCTGATGTGGGATACTCAAAATGAGAGTAGGAGTAGGGCTAGAAAACACCAAAAGGAACCCTAATTAACCACAAAAGTAAAACAAACAAAACTGGAGCCTCAATGATCCCTGCAAAAAACATGTAAGGTGCTCTATTAAACATTTCCAGAAATTATTTTGATAGAAATATACGCATGATATAAAATTCAAAAGATAAAACTGGTCTGTTGAAAAGTTGAGTCTCTCCCCTCTAACTCCCAGTCACCCAGTTTCCTTCACAAAGGCAACCACTGTTAACATTTTCTTGTTTTTCCTCCTTCTGGAAGGAAAAGGAAGACACATACATATATACACATACATATACACCCATGTTATTTTTCACTGAAGTGAAAATATGTACACATAATTTTTTGCATTTGTTTTTTCCTTTAATGTTAAATCTCGAAGTGATCCATTTTGGTATGTTTATAGAGTTTCCTATTCTTTTTGATGGCTGTATAGTATTCTACTCTAAAGACTGTATTAATACCATATTTTATTTATGCAGCTTCCTATTAGATGAAGAAATAATAACCAATCTTTAATTGTAGCCAATCTTTTGCATTTAAAAATAATGCAACAAATGCCCTTGTACACTTCTCTTGTCACCCATATGTAAGTATTTTTATAGGACAAATATGTAGACATGGAACTGCTACATCAAAGGATTCATATTAGGATAGGCTTAAGAAATAGAGAATAAAATTTATTCTCAATTTTCTGCATGTCTCATCTCTCCACTCTGAGACCAGAAAGAAGAAAAATGAATTTGTTAGTGCTAAAAGATATGCTCAAAAGAATTAGTGCTAAGTTCGTCTGTCCTTTAGGAATAAGCTTGATTATTTTATTTTAGCAAGTTGTCTGCCAAAACCTAGCATGTGTTTATACTACATTTGAAAAGACTTACCTCACAGTGCTCTCTATAAAGACTCTGCAGTGACTTGATATCCTCAAAGGTAGTACCATCTGGCAGAGAAGAGATTTCAACTTCTCCAAACTCTGGAAGTGCTCGAGATGCATCTGTTACCATGACAACAGAACAGAAAAAAGCTATTGTGGATGGTGCCAATTACAGATTAATGAGGGAAAATTTAAGAAGACCAAAAAGAAAAACAAATTTTAAAGGTCAGGGTCCAGAGAGCAAGGACTTTTTATATTAATATTTTACAAGTAAAACTAAACACCATCATCAGCACAAAATATAAAAAACTAAAGGGAACACGTAAGAATTTTCTAGCAACAAAATCTGCACTACAATTGTACTGCAAATAGTATACTGCATATCACAGTTTCTCTCAACACAAGGCCCCTATTAAAAGAAAAGTATCTCGAGTTTGCTAGCACCTATTTTAGATATTTTTATTATGTTACTTAGTTACATAAAAAAACTAGCTTTAAAATCATTATGTTCTTAACTGTTATAGAGTCATAAACCTAAAGAGCTACAAAGTGGATACAAAGAAAACTACAAAAATAACATGCAACTTAACAACATTAATTTGATGTGATGGATGATGCTCTTGTCCTATAGCTAAGTTATGTCTTGCAACAAGGATCAGTATTGACTGCTGCAGCACAGGATCTTTTGGTTCTGACAGGTCTATACCATCATGTGCTTTGTAGTGGCTGCTTCTCCCATTACTCTTCTATGCACAAATGACTGTGAAACTTTCCTCCACACAGAATACAGGGACATGATCTAGGCTTCCTCTTGTGAGGGAGGCATAATTTACATAGTAAGTCTCTCTCTGTTCTTTTCTTATTAGCT
The DNA here is from genome assembly GCF_001698545.2 of Rhinopithecus bieti. Lineage (NCBI taxonomy): Eukaryota > Metazoa > Chordata > Mammalia > Primates > Cercopithecidae > Rhinopithecus > Rhinopithecus bieti. Next base: position 133,480 of record NW_016805194.1, on the reverse strand, counting down.
CTGGACAATTAATGTAAGACATTTTGGTGCCTGTCTTATCATAAATCCAGGTACAAATATGGAAACTAAAATTGCAGAACAGTATTTAGTTCTAGTTTTCTAAGTAATCCAGAATATTCTTAGTTTTTAAGATGATAATTGAAGTGAAATCACAAAATAAAATACTTGTTGAATGACCAAGGGTCCCCAAGAATATAACCTGAGGACTTCAGTCTGAGAAATGCTGCCATGATGTTTTCAACTTCAGTAATGATTCCAATCTGAGAGTCTATTTTAGTTATCTTTGTCAGAAAGTGCACATAGACACATATACACACACACAGACACATACACACAGTCACTCTCTGATAGCTTCTACTTATCTTGACCTGTTATATGGAAAATATGCATGTTCATCTCTAGAAGAGTTGTCAATTAAATTAAAGTGCCACTTTTTTGCCCCTTTGGCTATGGCAAAAATATGAAAACTATGCAAGTTTTCTTCCTAACTCTTTCAATAACAAGAAACATGTATTCCATCTTTAAATTACAAAAAATTACAAAAGAAAGTACTGTGATTAATTTAAATGAATAAATT
>NW_016805194.1:67580-130476 GCF_001698545.2 Rhinopithecus bieti | reverse complement strand
GATCCGCCCGTCTCGGCCTCCCAAAGTGCTGGGATTACAGGCTTGAGCCACCGCGCCCGGCCTATAGATCCTCATTTTCATGGTACCCTAACTAAGGAAAATATCCTATCCCTACCCTCACCTCAGAATTTTGTGTCTTCCCAAAGAAGGAGGGAGTGTAACAGGAAGTCAAGAACAATTACATTAAAAATAGGCTGAACAAATACCAGTAGCAAGTGATTCTTCTCAGAAACAGTGGTTGTAGATTATATATCACTGGTTTTGAACTCTAAGTGCATATCAGTATCTAGGTAGTTTTTCAAAACATTCAGGTGCCTAGGCTCACCCTAGACCCACCCCCAAAATATTTGAGAGTGGAGCTTAGGAACTGGTTATTCTAACAAGTCTCTAAGGTATTTCTTAAGTAGGTTGTACAGCCCTAGTCCATAGGAGCCTGTTGGTCCCAAACAGATTCCTTCAGCCCAATGTTGTAGAAATACATAAAAAAAATTAAAAAAAAAACCACATCATTTTAAATAAAATAAGTCATCAATTTTTAATTTTTCTCAATAAACTATATTTGGAATGTACAATAAATATATATGAATGAATAAATGTTTAAGGTAACATGCTTGATTTTATCATACCATCAACTGATTTTGTATATATATCAAATCAATTTAACAAATATTTATTGAGCACATACTGTATTATGGGTAGGCCACTATAGGCACATGGTTTTTAAAATGCTGGGTATAACAATAATTTTTCCAAGATGTCTTTTACATTCTATTGGCTCACATAGTAATTCTACATTATGTTAACCTTGGTTGAATTTCAACTGACATTTTAGCATTGAAACATGACTTGTAGATTTTCTGACTCTCTATACTCTTCATAAAATAATCACCATAAACTTTATCAAATCTACCGTATGTGGAGAATAATAAATTAAAAAAACAGGTGAGCTTTCTGTTGGGAAAAAAAAAAAAAAGCCAAACAAAAAACCCTTTCTGTTGAATCCTTTAAAACTACTGAATTTTTTAATATTTAAGAGTATTTTCCTCCCTTTACTTCCATTTACTTTACAAATTAATTATTTTAGATTCGGTTTTCCCAGAGTAAACTCTTAGTACTCTTGCATTGTGTGTGCTCTGAGAAAGACCTGTGCTTTATCAAATAATGAAACAGCTCCTGGTTTCAAAATTAGTAAGAGGCAAATGATAATTTTAACAGCTTGCAACTCTATGGGCAATCAGTGCTAAAGTTGTTAATGATTAAGAAATAAAAGAAACTCTAATGCTTTAATAGCTGACTGAATGCATAAAACCTGTCACTAACACAGAAAATTAGAAAATAATTAGGAGTCTTCCTCCATGGGGTTAGTCATAGCTGCCATTTAGGACTTGGAGAGTTGTAACTCTATTGTAAAAGTAATATTCTGTCAATCCTCACACACATGGATACTAAAACAGTCCAATGGAAGGCAAGAATGGTACATATTTACCATTACATTCAACTAACAACACCAGGTGGAAGGATTTTCAACAGATTAAATGAAACATTTGGAAAATCCTTTCAAAATGGCTGAAAATGCACATGCAAAACACAAAATATAAACTGTACAGGCAAAAGGAGTCATCATTATGTTTTGTAATTCCAGAAATTACACAATCATTTTATTTGCATGAATAAATTGAAATACTGAGCTCAGAACAAGGGCAGGAGGCTAGAATTTTCTACTGGAATACTGTAATCTTCTTTGGAAAAAAACTGTCCCAGAAAGTCTTTAGATGACTTCATGTCTGAAATGAACCAAGTGATATAAACACTAATGGATCAGAAGAAAACAGTAAATATGAAGAGTTCCATTCTTTTAGAATAGTAACTAACTTTGATGTCACACTGAATATATTCATAATACATCCAAATGACTTTTAACATCAACCCTGCTGGTTAATATAGGTTTTCCATCTCTTCAATTCTTATTGGTGGCTCTCTATTTGTCTCTTCATTAGCTTTACATCTATAATTGGGCAAGAAGAGGTGGAAACAATTAAATTGAAATGGGCTATATGTTAACTGCAGCAGGTAAAGGAGGTGGTTGAAGCTGCTGGCGAAAATCAGAGTTGTGGGCCATTCATTCAACAAATATTTAGAGAGCACTGACAATGTGCTTAGAGCTCTCCCAGGTGCTGAGGATGCAGTGCTGAAAGAGAAAGACATGATTGCCTGATCTCATGAATTTCTTCATTGAGTCCTCTAAGCATAGGTGGTTTATGGTTAGCTATATAGAACTGCTACATTCTTGCTACAAGTATGCATGACACTTCTTTTATCTCTTATCCTTTCCCACCTTCTTTATTTAGAGAATGACAATCTGGCTCCATCTGATGCCAAGAGATAAACAATAACAACAACAACAACAAAAAAGGCATCTGAGGCTCTTTCTAGGAAAGAATAAATCAGTGAGTTTCTTGAAAACAGCAAAATTAAGTGGTCCTCAGTTTCCTTATTAGTAACAATAAAATTGCCAAATGAGATCTTGCATGTAATGTATTTATGGAAACATATTTTAAATGTTCAATAAATACTACTTAGGAGCATAAGTGGTGACTTACTATTAACAAACTACATAAATTACTATAGTTTGGTAGTTACTGAGTTGTGATTATTTATGTTTCTCCTCTCTTCAATGGAAAAGATGATTATTACATCAGGGACAAGAGCAGTGGCATGGTGAACATTAAATATCTTAATGCCAACATTCCTTAGTTGTAAAAGCCAATTACACAGGCACCTGATTATTTTCTCACTAAAGACTCCTGCCTCCCTCAGCTGCTTCAGAGCAATTTACTAGCACTAGATGTTTAACTCTGTAAAGACCCCAGGGCATGCATTAATGTCTAGGAAAGGAATGATAAACTATTAACATCAATCAAAGTTAGAAACCACTAGCCTAGAGATATAGAGAAACGGAAGCCCAATCTGACCAACTGCCAGGCTTCACTCTCCTCCAAAACACTAAATATTCCATAAGAAAGATATTTTCTCCAGTACTCATCGTATAATAATGATCCCAATAACAATTATCTAACACTTGGACACTTTCAGTTATTAAACAAAATTTCAGATACTTTATTCCACTTGAACTTCAAAACAATCTGTGAGATAGTCTATTACGAATTTCTATTTTGCAGATGAAGAAACTGAGGCTCAGTGAGGTTAACTCATACACTCTGTAGAAGTGCCCATGTAGTCTGTACTCAATTCCCCATTTTCCAATTCTAAATATAGGGTTCGTTTAACTAGTCTTTGAACCCTATATTAAGAAAGGCCATCTAATGATAAAAGTTCTTAAATTTCCTCTCACTTCTAAAAGAACGTGCATGCTTTTACATCTATCTACAGCCAAAACAAAAGTAGCCTTGCTGTACCATCTTTCCAAATGACCTCTCTTCTTAGTGACATTCTTAACTTCACATCCTGTGAAAGAAAGGTTTATTCTTTCACAGAATCCAATTGCTGCAAAGAGACTATGAAAAGAGGCAGGAGGTGGCACATTTCCTCAATTACTTGAAACATACTCATTAAAATGTGATTTCTCCCTTTATTTCATATGCAAAATTTTATTACATGTGTGTTTCTGTTTGGGTTATCTTACCTCTTTGAGGGTGGAATTCTCGTGAGAATAAAGACAAGCGTTCTTATCCTGGTTGCTATATGACTGTGGATAAGTTATTTAACCTTTATGGACTTCAGTTTTCTCATTAAGAGGGTAAGTTGAAGTAGGTGATCTCTTCCTTCCATCTCTAACATTCTATGATTCTGTGTTATGTCTTTTAGATGTGATTGACAGATTATTATGCAAATAACAATTGATAAGTATTTGTTGAAGAAATGACAAATTACATTTAATATTTTGAGAACGGCTACTGGGATCAAACACAGCCAAGCACATTATCAAAAGCATTTGGCTTTCACTACTGGAATTTGGAAAATATCTAAAATATATGTGTCAATACTCTCTATGTACTTCTTTTCATTATTAAAATAAACTGCATCAAACATTGTACTTGGTTTGGAGAGCTGGAAATTACTGATCTCCTTTTGCTCTAAATAATCTAACTTACTTATTATCTAAATTAGGGTAAACAAATTAGTCCATGAGTGAATTTCATCAAAACTGAAGATCACCTCATTTCAGTGCAAAAAAATTATTTTCATATGAAGTATTTTCAATAGAAGATTTTTTTAGAAAACTGTTACACATTCTCCTGCCTCCTTAACCACAGTATTTTACCTCTCCTTGATTACTCATAATGCCATCAATATGCAAAGCAGTTGTTACATTGTGTTAGGCTAGATTTTAGTCAATAGAGTGATATTTGAAGTATCTACTGGAGTGCCTAGGTCCATTTGCCCCTCCACGAAGTGTCCACAAACTGTTGTACTGAATAACTTTAAAGTAAACAGAAGAGCCTGTCTACTTGTATTTCTTCTTGCCAGCTGTCATAGTTCATGATTGTCTGTGAACCAAGTGGGTTCTAATCTCCTTTATTTTAGGTAAAATGGCTTGAGAATGGCTTCATCTTTTCAACTAAGTGAAACTGCAGGCTCTGTGACAATCTGCTTTCTAATCAGAAGTTGTTTACATTTATTTTCAGACTCATGGCTATGTTCCATACAGTTGTATTGTTGGGAACTGGATTTATAGATAAATGGAGATCTCCTCTACCACCCTATCAAACCTTCAAGTGACACCTTACATAAAGGAGCTCAAGAAATTGTGAGCTATATAAAACAATAATCACTATTATCCCTACAGTAACAATAATTTCAAATTCATGAGAAAATGTACAAATTGAGTTCCAAAAGTTGAATTTAATTAACAAAATAACTGCATAGACTTGCATTTCTTCACTATAACATATAAAACATAAATCTACATTGTGAAAGATAAGCACACATGGATACATTTAATAAACCTTCAAGTATTCAAATAATGTGAGTATTCTGAAATATCTTCTATTTTATACTTTAAACCTTTCACATGTCATTTGTATTTTTGCAAGAGACTGGCAGTCTCTTTACATAATTTTTACTGTATTCAGNCTCCTAGGATAAGCAAAACAAAATAAGTAAACAGCAACTATAATTTCTTCTTTTTCTCTGATTCCACTTATTTTTCTTCATTTCAGAAATTTGGAAATAACAGAAAAGTATAAGAAAAAATTAAAATCTAAAATAAACTTACTATCTAGAGATAACATTCACATTATGCTGTCTGGCCTCCCATTCTTTTTTTTTCCCTATTTCTAATTATATTTACAAACAAAATAAACTAATGTTCTCACCATCCAGACACTTGACCCCTACACTGATAATATAATTCAACTGCATCATTAATATGAAGTTACTATGAATAACAATGCCCCTAATATATGAACAGGACATACTCAAAGACGCCTGCATGCTGACACCAGATATGAAGTGACTGAACCCAGTAGAACATCATACAAACTAATGCTCAGCTTACCTTAGGAAATGAATCAATCTTGGATGTTATCAATTACAACTCAGATAAATGAAACTTTCAAAAAATTGCCAAATCTCTCATAATGACATTTACATTTATTTCTTATGTGACAATATCTTACAAATAACTATGAAAAACAAAAAATAAAGTCAGGGGGGAAGAGACTGGAAATCAGTACAGCACTCTTCATCCTTATGAATATAATTTTAGTGATGACTCCTCATTACCAAAAAATTGATTGCTGTTTTCTAATGAGAGAAAAGAACTCAGGCCTAATCTTTTATTTAATAGAAAAACCTTCTGGGAGGTGCTTTACAACTGGGGCCATATCCAAAGATAACAGAAGAGTTAGTGTTGTGATGTGCTATATGTCTTGTTTATAAAAAATTTAACGTTTTCTGATTTTCTTCCTCCTTAAAGAATCATCTTTGAGAAGCAAAGAAACTTTATGAAGCAAGCACTTTGTATACATGTACGGTAGAGCAGTTGCTAACCATTCTGTTGTAGCAGACTTGAATGATTTTAAACCTTATTTTGTTCAGGAAAGTTTCTTGTCCTTATTGATTCATTCCAAGTTTCAATTGATTTTAGCTTCACCTTTTCAGCTGTGGAATTGTATCTCATTAATAAAATAGCCTAAAATTGTTTAACCATGTTTCTTCATTTAAATTAATGGAATTTGGGATTCATTGAGCTTAAATAAAAGTGGTTAAAGGAATTTGAATTATTAATATTTACCCTGGAGAAGGAAAAAATGAAAATAATTCCAATAGACTTCAATTACATTAAGTTTTAATACAGGATTGTAAATTTATTACAAGACTTTGCCCAGTTATGCCTTGCCCCACATTTCTTTGTCCTACACAGCATTTAACATACTACAGATGCTTAATAGGCACAAATATCAAGGGCAAATGGAATTTAACTATAAAAGAAAATGACTTATATTCCACTTAGACTAAGTTTTCAAAAGACAGATGTTACATCACAATGTAACTGCACACAATGCTTAGGAAGACTATAGCCTACAAGCAAGATTGTCTGCTTCCTTAGGAAGATGGAGACAGCTGTTAGTACTGCAAATGGAAGTTCCTAATGAAAGGAGAGATTATATTTTTAATAAGGAATCAAAATCATGATGCATCATAATTAACATATGATTATATTTAATGATACTGAGTGGGAAACACTAATTAGAGATAAACTATATTATGTGGGAGATGAAAAATGCATCAAGATCAACTTTCAGGGGAAAAAAGGAGGTAAGTTGGTAAATTCTGGAGAAACTATGCAGGTCAGTACTTAGGAAAAGATTTTATAATACACAGTAGAAATAAAGAAAAACAAAGAAAATATATTAGAACTTGGAAATGAGTGTTTTCATTCTAACCACAAGAGTAAGGGTAGCAAGATGAACAGTGGATTGAAAGATGGACAAAGATTGAGCAAAGACACACTATGTGCATCCATTCTTGGCTGCTTGGCTACAGGACTTCTGCAAGCCAGAAGCATATGTTATGCCTCCTGGGAAAAGGTCGAGGGACAAAGTTTAGGATGGGTTTGTGCCATAAAGAATGACATCAAGAAGGTACTATGGAATACAGCTCATGTACAAGAGGGCTAATGTGGGCCTGTAAGTATGAGAGAGCTTCCAGGTAGTGCTAACTTTTGCTTTTCCTGCTTTAAGTAATGAATCATGTAGTGGTATTTCTGGCAATGGCTTAGAACTTAGAAAAAATCCCCAGAAACCAGAAATAATGGACTGAGAAAGCCTAGATCCTCATTTTCTTTCTTTTTTTTTTTTTTTTTGAGACGGAGTCTCGCTCTGTCACCCAGGCTGGAGTGCTGTGGCCAGATCTCAGCTCACTGCAAGCTCCGCCTCCCGGGTTCACGCCATTCTCCTGTCTCAGCCTCCCGGGTAGCTAGGACTACAGGCGCCGCCAGGTCGCCCGGCTAGTTTTTTGTAGTTTTTAGTAGAGACGGGGATCTCCTGACCTCGTGATCCGCCCGTCTCGGCCTCCCAAAGTGCTGGGATTACAGGCTTGAGCCACCGCGCCCGGCCTATAGATCCTCATTTTCATGGTACCCTAACTAAGGAAAATATCCTATCCCTACCCTCACCTCAGAATTTTGTGTCTTCCCAAAGAAGGAGGGAGTGTAACAGGAAGTCAAGAACAATTACATTAAAATAGGCTGAACAAATACCAGTAGCAAGTGATTCTTCTCAGAAACAGTGGTTGTAGATTATATATCACTGGTTTTGAACTCTAAGTGCATATCAGTATCTAGGTAGTTTTCAAAACATTCAGGTGCCTAGGCTCACCCTAGACCCACCCCAAAATATTTGAGAGTGGAGCTTAGGAACTGGTTATTCTAACAAGTCTCTAAGGTATTTCTTAAGTAGGTTGTACAGCCCTAGTCCATAGGAGCCTGTTGGTCCCAAACAGATTCCTTCAGCCCAATGTTGTAGAAATACATAAAAAAAATTAAAAAAAAAACCACATCATTTTAAATAAAATAAGTCATCAATTTTAATTTTCTCAATAAACTATATTTGGAATGTACAATAAATATATATGAATGAATAAATGTTTAAGGTAACATGCTTGATTTTATCATACCATCAACTGATTTTGTATATATATCAAATCAATTTAACAAATATTTATTGAGCACATACTGTATTATGGGTAGGCCACTATAGGCACATGGTTTTAAAATGCTGGGTATAACAATAATTTTCCAAGATGTCTTTTACATTCTATTGGCTCACATAGTAATTCTACATTATGTTAACCTTGGTTGAATTTCAACTGACATTTTAGCATTGAAACATGACTTGTAGATTTTCTGACTCTCTATACTCTTCATAAAATAATCACCATAAACTTTATCAAATCTACCGTATGTGGAGAATAATAAATTAAAAAAACAGGTGAGCTTTCTGTTGGGAAAAAAAAAAAAAAAGCCAAACAAAAAACCCTTTCTGTTGAATCCTTTAAAACTACTGAATTTTTTAATATTTAAGAGTATTTTCCTCCCTTTACTTCCATTTACTTTACAAATTAATTATTTTTAGATTCGGTTTTCCCAGAGTAAACTCTTAGTACTCTTGCATTGTGTGTGCTCTGAGAAAGACCTGTGCTTTATCAAATAATGAAACAGCTCCTGGTTTCAAAATTAGTAAGAGGCAAATGATAATTTTAACAGCTTGCAACTCTATGGGCAATCAGTGCTAAAGTTGTTAATGATTAAGAAATAAAAGAAACTCTAATGCTTTAATAGCTGACTGAATGCATAAAACCTGTCACTAACACAGAAAAATTAGAAAATAATTAGGAGTCTTCCTCCATGGGGTTAGTCATAGCTGCCATTTAGGACTTGGAGAGTTGTAACTCTATTGTAAAAGTAATATTCTGTCAATCCTCACACACATGGATACTAAAACAGTCCAATGGAAGGCAAGAATGGTACATATTTACCATTACATTCAACTAACAACACCAGGTGGAAGGATTTTCAACAGATTAAATGAAACATTTGGAAAATCCTTTCAAAATGGCTGAAAAATGCACATGCAAAACACAAAATATAAACTGTACAGGCAAAAGGAGTCATCATTATGTTTTGTAATTCCAGAAATTACACAATCATTTTATTTGCATGAATAAATTGAAATACTGAGCTCAGAACAAGGGCAGGAGGCTAGAATTTTCTACTGGAATACTGTAATCTTCTTTGGAAAAAAACTGTCCCAGAAAGTCTTTAGATGACTTCATGTCTGAAATGAACCAAGTGATATAAACACTAATGGATCAGAAGAAAACAGTAAATATGAAGAGTTCCATTCTTTTAGAATAGTAACTAACTTTGATGTCACACTGAATATATTCATAATACATCCAAATGACTTTTAACATCAACCCTGCTGGTTAATATAGGTTTTCCATCTCTTCAATTCTTATTGGTGGCTCTCTATTTGTCTCTTCATTAGCTTTACATCTATAATTGGGCAAGAAGAGGTGGAAACAATTAAATTGAAATGGGCTATATGTTAACTGCAGCAGGTAAAGGAGGTGGTTGAAGCTGCTGGCGAAAATCAGAGTTGTGGGCCATTCATTCAACAAATATTTAGAGAGCACTGACAATGTGCTTAGAGCTCTCCCAGGTGCTGAGGATGCAGTGCTGAAAGAGAAAGACATGATTGCCTGATCTCATGAATTTCTTCATTGAGTCCTCTAAGCATAGGTGGTTTATGGTTAGCTATATAGAACTGCTACATTCTTGCTACAAGTATGCATGACACTTCTTTTATCTCTTATCCTTTCCCACCTTCTTTATTTAGAGAATGACAATCTGGCTCCATCTGATGCCAAGAGATAAACAATAACAACAACAACAACAAAAAAGGCATCTGAGGCTCTTTCTAGGAAAGAATAAATCAGTGAGTTTCTTGAAAACAGCAAAATTAAGTGGTCCTCAGTTTCCTTATTAGTAACAATAAAATTGCCAAATGAGATCTTGCATGTAATGTATTTATGGAAACATATTTTAAATGTTCAATAAATACTACTTAGGAGCATAAGTGGTGACTTACTATTAACAAACTACATAAATTACTATAGTTTGGTAGTTACTGAGTTGTGATTATTTATGTTTCTCCTCTCTTCAATGGAAAAGATGATTATTACATCAGGGACAAGAGCAGTGGCATGGTGAACATTAAATATCTTAATGCCAACATTCCTTAGTTGTAAAAAGCCAATTACACAGGCACCTGATTATTTTCTCACTAAAGACTCCTGCCTCCCTCAGCTGCTTCAGAGCAATTTACTAGCACTAGATGTTTAACTCTGTAAAGACCCCAGGGCATGCATTAATGTCTAGGAAAGGAATGATAAACTATTAACATCAATCAAAGTTAGAAACCACTAGCCTAGAGATATAGAGAAACGGAAGCCCAATCTGACCAACTGCCAGGCTTCACTCTCCTCCAAAACACTAAATATTCCATAAGAAAGATATTTTTCTCCAGTACTCATCGTATAATAATGATCCCAATAACAATTATCTAACACTTGGACACTTTCAGTTATTAAACAAAATTTCAGATACTTTATTCCACTTGAACTTCAAAACAATCTGTGAGATAGTCTATTACGAATTTCTATTTTGCAGATGAAGAAACTGAGGCTCAGTGAGGTTAACTCATACACTCTGTAGAAGTGCCCATGTAGTCTGTACTCAATTCCCCATTTTCCAATTCTAAATATAGGGTTCGTTTAACTAGTCTTTGAACCCTATATTAAGAAAGGCCATCTAATGATAAAAGTTCTTAAATTTCCTCTCACTTCTAAAAGAACGTGCATGCTTTTACATCTATCTACAGCCAAAACAAAAGTAGCCTTGCTGTACCATCTTTCCAAATGACCTCTCTTCTTAGTGACATTCTTAACTTCACATCCTGTGAAAGAAAGGTTTATTCTTTCACAGAATCCAATTGCTGCAAAGAGACTATGAAAAGAGGCAGGAGGTGGCACATTTCCTCAATTACTTGAAACATACTCATTAAAATGTGATTTCTCCCTTTATTTCATATGCAAAAATTTTATTACATGTGTGTTTCTGTTTGGGTTATCTTACCTCTTTGAGGGTGGAATTCTCGTGAGAATAAAGACAAGCGTTCTTATCCTGGTTGCTATATGACTGTGGATAAGTTATTTAACCTTTATGGACTTCAGTTTTCTCATTAAGAGGGTAAGTTGAAGTAGGTGATCTCTTCCTTCCATCTCTAACATTCTATGATTCTGTGTTATGTCTTTTAGATGTGATTGACAGATTATTATGCAAATAACAATTGATAAGTATTTGTTGAAGAAATGACAAATTACATTTAATATTTTGAGAACGGCTACTGGGATCAAACACAGCCAAGCACATTATCAAAAGCATTTGGCTTTCACTACTGGAATTTGGAAAAATATCTAAAATATATGTGTCAATACTCTCTATGTACTTCTTTTCATTATTAAAAATAAACTGCATCAAACATTGTACTTGGTTTGGAGAGCTGGAAATTACTGATCTCCTTTTTGCTCTAAATAATCTAACTTACTTATTATCTAAATTAGGGTAAACAAATTAGTCCATGAGTGAATTTCATCAAAAACTGAAGATCACCTCATTTCAGTGCAAAAAAATTATTTTCATATGAAGTATTTTCAATAGAAGATTTTTTTAGAAAAACTGTTACACATTCTCCTGCCTCCTTAACCACAGTATTTTACCTCTCCTTGATTACTCATAATGCCATCAATATGCAAAGCAGTTGTTACATTGTGTTAGGCTAGATTTTAGTCAATAGAGTGATATTTGAAGTATCTACTGGAGTGCCTAGGTCCATTTGCCCCTCCACGAAGTGTCCACAAACTGTTGTACTGAATAACTTTAAAGTAAACAGAAGAGCCTGTCTACTTGTATTTCTTCTTGCCAGCTGTCATAGTTCATGATTGTCTGTGAACCAAGTGGGTTCTAATCTCCTTTATTTTAGGTAAAATGGCTTGAGAATGGCTTCATCTTTTCAACTAAGTGAAACTGCAGGCTCTGTGACAATCTGCTTTCTAATCAGAAGTTGTTTACATTTATTTTCAGACTCATGGCTATGTTCCATACAGTTGTATTGTTGGGAACTGGATTTATAGATAAATGGAGATCTCCTCTACCACCCTATCAAACCTTCAAGTGACACCTTACATAAAGGAGCTCAAGAAATTGTGAGCTATATAAAAACAATAATCACTATTATCCCTACAGTAACAATAATTTCAAATTCATGAGAAAAATGTACAAATTGAGTTCCAAAAGTTGAATTTAATTAACAAAATAACTGCATAGACTTGCATTTCTTCACTATAACATATAAAACATAAATCTACATTGTGAAAGATAAGCACACATGGATACATTTAATAAACCTTCAAGTATTCAAATAATGTGAGTATTCTGAAATATCTTCTATTTTATACTTTAAACCTTTCACATGTCATTTGTATTTTTGCAAGAGACTGGCAGTCTCTTTACATAATTTTTACTGTATTCAGTAGAATCATTTGAATTTTGAAATCATTAAAAATTTTTTTAAGCCACAAAATATATTTTAAGAAGTTCTTTTCCCATTGTTTTCAACAGATATTCTTAAATTAGCCTATGTACACACCCATGAAAAGAAACTCCTTCTTTCCTGTTTAAATATTTCTGCACAATAGGGTAATTGGTTTCAGTTAAGGCTAATCAGTGTTGTCAGTGAACAGATTCCTTCAGAGAGACCACAGAAGACTCCTGCTGCCCTATAAGAGAGGCCCATGCAATTGGCAACACTTAACACTGCAATCAATTAGCAAGACACCATTTTAAGAGCAACTGTCTATAATCCTAAACTTGTATCATTAAAAAAACCCAACAAATTAAAGGAAGTTTCAGTACTTTTATGGCTCTTTCACATTTTTGTTTCTTTCACATTAATACTACTGAGATTTTTATATCATTTCTCAAAACGTCTCCATATTTTATCTGTTTCCAAACTCAAGTACCACTATCCTGAGAAGGCAGGGGTTTTTATGGCTTGCTAATCTTTATAGAATCTGTTTCACAAGGAGACCACAGAAAGTCCTAGGCTTTACTTATGTAACTCAGGTTTTTTATAAAGAATGTCCCTTGAAGGCTTCTGTTTCTATAAAAGCTTGCTAGAATTCCTTATAGTTAAATCACAGGAGATTCCTTGCAGTCAAATAATGGGCTTCAATTCTTAGGTATAATTTATTAAGTTTTTATTCATACTTAAGTTTGAGTATATGTTATTTCTGAAGCAAACTTTATTTTTCTTGATTTCACCATCATCTCCACTGTGTAGTGCTGCTATGCATGAGTGCAGAAATCACACCAGAAAGTAAAGGCTATAAGTGCTGCCATTAACAGATGCAAAAAGCAATCATAACCCAAAACAGTAACAATTTATTGCAACTCACACAAACTCTGAGGTACTATCCAACTCTATGAGGTACTAGTCTACAATTTATTTTATTATTTTTTTCAGAGACCTTAGTTTTCACTGGCTATACATCAAAAAATAAGAATCAGCAATTAAAAAATAAGATTGAGAATCTGTAATAAAAAAAAACTAAAACCTTTAAGATACCTTTTATGTAATAGCCAATCTTGAACTGAGTCTTCAGTCTGGTAAACTTACACTGGAAATTATGACTGTGTTAAAAAACCACTTAACAAGTATCCTTACCTCCAGTCTCTTTCCATTAAATATGTCTTGCCCAAAATCAAAAAGTCATCTCTCTAGAAAAAATCAAAGTTTCATTGTTTTGCTTCAAAGCCTTACATAGCTTCAAAGCTATGTTCTGCACAAAGAACAAATTTATTAGCTTTACATACAAGCAAATCCCTTAATATATGATCCAAACTACTTTTAAGATCTCATCTCCCACTAAACTACTCAATCAACTCCTTGATTCTCCTTCTGTAATACCAACCTCACTAAATATATCATGGACCATTTACCACAGACACCATGGACTTCACCCCTAGGTGAATTTTCCTTCTGCTTCAATATTTCTCTTTTTATGACTTTTCTAAGTTCCTACTCAAATAGCACTTTCTCTAGAAACTTCCCAATCTCCCTTTCTCCCAGAGTTTCCTGAAAACTCCCCTGTATTGTGATAGTTCCTTGATCAAAGTTTTATTTCAGCACTTCCCAGACTGCATTCCATTTTTTTTTCCCATTCTCCATGTGCCTCCCCTTCTAATTTTTTAACTCTTCAAACATAAGAACTGTGTCTTATCTCTGCATGCAGGGTTTAACACACAGTAGAGACTCAATCAGTATTGGCTGACTAAATAGTATACAATTACTGTGTGATACATTCTTTTCTCTGACATTATCTTAGAGTTAATGCTTCTGAGTGAACTAGCATGGATGGGGAGATGTGGCCAAGGCAACTAATCACTACAGATCATTACATTGGGACCTATGCAGAGGCCTCCTTTCTCCTACCTAATTCTGCATGCTCACTTGAAAAGGAAAATCATAACTACTGTCTTAGTTGAGCTATGCTGGTAAAGAGGAAAGGATTTTTTCATTTTATTTACTCTAAATTGTGACATAAGTCACATGGGACTAGAAGGCCCTTTTGGCTATGCAACTTCATTATGGGCTTGTGCAAATCATTTAGCCTCTCTGGGACTCATCTGAAAAAACAGAGACTATTAATGCTTTGATTGTCATTAGGTTTTAAGGCCAGACTAGACTAACATATTTTTCAATTCTAAGATCTATGATTCTATTCATCCATCCATCCATCTGTCCATACGTCCATCCATCCATCATCCATCCATCCATTCATGAATGCTTGAGATCTCTTACAACTCTAATATCAGCAATTCTGTATCTATGAAAGTTGGATTCAAAGCAAATGTAAGACATCCCAAACATTCTGCAAAAATTCATACTGTGTCAAAAAGAATGACTTGAGGGATGTGCAGAATAGCAAGTCAGAAGCTCATGAATACTGAAACCAATTTCTCCAGTTGGTATTTGCTTGGGTTTGCTCCTTATGTTTGTGTTTCATTTCCCTGTCTGAACAGTTTGGGATGTCACACTTAAAAGGGACCAAACAGGCTGACTGATAAGTAATTTTTAAAACTTTGGAAAACAGGCGGGATCACTGAAATCCTAAACCATATTTAAGAACTATCCATAGTGAAAGCATGCCAACAATAAGAACATTCTTTTATACTTAGGTATCTGTTCAGAAAACAGGAGACTCGAACAACTAAGAAATACATAGCTTGGACATATCAACGATAACTTCAGAGTCTACCTTTGTTTCTGCTGCATGGGTTGTTGCCTCATAGCCATATACTGCATGTCTTCTTGCAGACGATTAAGAGGGGAATCTGGCTTGACACGAATCCCATAGTAGTGGTATTTGGAGTTTCCTCTTCATTAACGAACAAGAAACATTAGAAACAAAAGTCAGTCAAACTAATATTAATCACACGGGATGTCCATTAAACTTCACACTTGGAAAAATTTGGTAAAAACAGTATATTAATATTATATATTTATGATTAACCTGTTCTGAATACTTTTATGTTTTTATGGTGATAATTTGAAGAATCAAAATAAGATTCTAAATCAATCAGCTAAAGGCCCTGCTAAAAATATTTGTTTATAAACTTTCACTTAAATATTAGTCAAACAGTCCATTTGTTCCATACAAATTACATTTCATTTTCAAATTTCCATTTTAAATTTAGTTAAGAAGGGTAAAGATAGGACACAAGTTTTAGCCAGTAAAATTAGTTAACAGGCCAACAAAAATCAGTCAATGAATACGTATTTATTGTAAAGTATGTATACAGAACAAAGAAAAAAAATCTTAATTCTACTTTCCTGGATAAGTTCGACATTTTTCTCTTTACTTCAGTGATGATGAAGTAAGATAACTTAATTGTTTGTTACAAAATGTTGTGGTAAAGACTTACTTAATATTTTGAAACCTAAAAAGAAAGTAAGTCTTTAATCTACTGATTTTGAAACACATTTTATTAGTTTCTGTTTTTATGGATTTGTATCAGTTCTGCAGGCTAAATAGGATTTGTCACAACAGACATGGGGAAATTTCTCTATGAAAATGGCAAATTCCCACCTGGAATAAAAATGTCACAATTTCGCCATGTTCATGAGAAAGACCATGTTTGCTATTAGAAATGATAAAGTTTTGCTCTGAATGGAATTTGCAAATTCTTGCAAAATATCATCTTAAATATGTAAATTCTTGCAAAGAGAAAATAGTAGTTTTCACAAGTCCATATATAGTAATACATCAGTGCTTTTCCAATTTTTTCTTCCATTTACAAAAGAAATGCAAGAAGAGTGTGGATTAAATATTTTTTATAAAAATAGGGCAGAATTGTACTTCCAAGATTTAAATACATATATTAAATGAACCTTATATATATTTGAAGACATTAAAATCATATTACATATATTATACTGCTAGTTTAAAAAAAATGCAGGGCATCCAAATATCTACATGCTTTCAGCACAATAAAGCAGATAAAGAAACTTAATGCCCGTAAAGAAAGGCCTTCCACTTGCAGAGATTAGATCTTGTTTCGAAAATCCACTGCAGAAAGGCGCAATAAGCCAAACCAAAAAATTCCACATACCCAATTTGTGGTGTTCTCCTGTACAAACTGGAGGACGGTAGGGAGTGGAAGGTAGGGTAGGAAGCAGGAGGCATTACTCACAAGACAAAACTACAGAGGAAAATGACGTCTCTCTTGTGAGACCTCAAATAGATGGGGTGCCTTTCCTACAAATTAACATTTTAGTTGGGCTGGGAGGAAGAGGTTCTTTTATTTCATTGGGAATGGCTGGGTGAGAGAAGCATATCCATGGTCTTCTTTACTCAAACTTAACTTAGACATGGGATCTAACAAAAGGTACCTTTTTATTTGCCTTTGTTTAAANATGCCCGTAAAGAAAGGCCTTCCACTTGCAGAGATTAGATCTTGTTTCGAAAATCCACTGCAGAAAGGCGCAATAAGCCAAACCAAAAAATTCCACATACCCAATTTGTGGTGTTCTCCTGTACAAACTGGAGGACGGTAGGGAGTGGAAGGTAGGGTAGGAAGCAGGAGGCATTACTCACAAGACAAAACTACAGAGGAAAATGACGTCTCTCTTGTGAGACCTCAAATAGATGGGGTGCCTTTCCTACAAATTAACATTTTAGTTGGGCTGGGAGGAAGAGGTTCTTTTTATTTCATTGGGAATGGCTGGGTGAGAGAAGCATATCCATGGTCTTCTTTACTCAAACTTAACTTAGACATGGGATCTAACAAAAGGTACCTTTTTATTTGCCTTTGTTTAAAATAGTGATTTGATTTACTTTTTGTTTACTTAGGTCCAAAAACTTTAGAAAAGATCTGGTTCTGGTTTGAGTGGTTTCACCAGATTATTTTATTGATGGATAATATTAATAATAGTTTTACATATAGTTCACTTTTTAAAAAAAGTATTTGATTTAGTTTGCCTCGTGATTTACATTAATTTTCCATCTGTTCCTTGGATTAGGAGTAGAAAGTAAACGCAAAACAGTTTCTATGGTAGAAAGAATGTCTAGTACCTTACTCCTACAATTGCCAGTTTTTCTACATTAGAATTCTATCTTCGTAACACTTCATTTCTTTAAACTCCCTCCATAGTACTTATTTTCTCCTTATTTTTCTAGGCTTCGCTTCACAAACCTAATTGCAAACACTACGTACAATTAAAAAAAAAAAAAACAGGAGACATAATTCATAATTGTTACATAGTGGGGGGTGGGAGGAACCCAGAACATCAGAAGTAAAAGCTGCAATATTGCAATATGTACTTACAGAGCATGGATTCTACCCATTCACAAAACCAAACAACCCCAATTTTGTCCCTTTCTATTTTAAAGACGTGTTTCAAGGTTTGAACGGAGCCTCAAAATAGGACTCATTGAAATCCCTTTCAGTAACAAAAGAAGCACAACAATACAGCTATTAGAATGTTGAATAAAGCCCAGAGTTTCAAAATATTGGCACGGTATGCATAACTACAGAGCCACTAGCTAGGAGATAATAGGTTAGGTCCCCAAATAATGATTTTGTGGTTTTGGAAAAAAAAAAAAATACTATAGAAACAAAAAGCTTTTCTCAAGGGAATGAAAGCTATTCCTTTAGTGTGAATAGACAATCATATTCTTCAGTTTAAAATATACTATCTTTTGAAGTATAGAAAGAAGGAACCATATTTATGAGAGAGCTAAACCTTCAGCAATCTAAAAGCTGTATAATCACTTAAAATGCAACCGGAAAGCAATAATTCATGCTTTGAATACATACAGGCCTTGTAAATCTCATAAAACTGAAGTGGTTTAAAACAGTGAAGGGGTTTAGGACATGCTATCCCAAACTATGGCACCTTGGCATTTGAGGAAACAACAGAAGCAGGCCACAGAAACTAGAAAAAATTCCCCTCACTCCTTCTGCTCTGAAGCAGGCCACAAAACCTAGCTTACTTTCTCCTGAAAATAGGTTATGGGACCCTCACTCCAGAAGGGTCCTCCTATACCTTGCAGAAAAGAACGTTCTTACTTTTGAAGACACAGGGATGCAGAAAAATCTGAACAAACAGGTCTTGCTGGGCCGGGTGCGGTAGCTCACGCCTATAATCCCAGGATGTTGGGAGGCCGAGGCGGGCGGATCACCTGAGGTCAGAAGTTTGAGAACAGCCTGGCCAACATGGCGAAACCCCATCTCTACTAAAAACACAAATTATCTGGGCGTGGTGGGTGGGTAGGTGGGGGGGGGGTGCCTGTAACTGGGGTTACTGGGGAGGCTGAGGCAGGGAGAATCACTTGAACCTAGGGGGCAGAGGTTGCAGTGAACTGAGATCAGGCCACTGCACTCCAGCCTGGGCTACAGAGCGAGACTCCTTCTCAAAAAATAAAACAAAACAAAAACAAAACAAAACAGGCCTTGCTTAGTTTCCCCCAGATTAGAACCGTTAGATCATACCTCTAGAACCATTAGATCATATTCCTTTCTGTCCAATCATGTTTCTCCAGAACTATTCACTTCATCAGACTGCATAAAATACATACAGTTCTCTATGTTTCTTTGGGCCTTCATTTCTGAAGGCACCCAGTCATGTAAAACTTATATTAAACAAATTTGTATGCTTTTCTCTTGTTAATCTTTTGCTATAGGGGTCCTAGCCATGAGTCTTGTGATGGTGAGAAAAAGATCAATCTTTTCTCCCCACAACACTCACTCCTCTTTTGGTATACATTTTAATGAAGTCAATTACTAAGGCTGTGCTTATTTTATTAAGATTAAAAACTCTTCACTTTGGGAGGCCGAGGCAGGTGGATCACCAAAGAGATGGAGACCATCTGGGCTAACATGGTGAAACCCCATCTCTACTAAAAAAACCATAATTAGCTGGATGTGGTGGCGCACACCTGTAGTCTCAGCTACTCGGGAGGCTGAGGCAGGAGAATCACTTGAACCTGTGAGGCGGAGGTTGCAGTGAAGAGACTGTGCCACTGCACTCCAGCCTGGCAACAGAATGAGACTCCATCTCAAAAAAACAAACAAACAAAGAAAAACAAACAAAAAAAAAACCTCTTTGCTAAAATACTCTGAAGTTGTGCTTTATAGCTAATTAAGGGTAAATCACCTAATGTTGCATAGTATAGTATCTCTATTTTAACTTTTTATATGATTTCTATAAGATTTAGGAAATTAAAAACATCCATAGCCTTCTGTCCAGCTACTTAAAATAATTATCTTATGATAATTTATAGAAATATGGAAAGACAAAAACGAAGCTCCAGAGTTCTAAGTATTCTTTTCATGATGTTTCGGTTGGTGAAAACACTCATATTTATTTCCGAAGGAAGAAAAACCAGAAACTTCTTCTTCACATTGTTTCAATTCAATTGAACTATACTATGCTTTTCCTTCCACACACATATGGTTTTACATTAAGAGCAGAAAAAATAGTAGGGGCTAATAAGAGGTAAAATACAACTATCTTATCACTGAGGAATTTAAACACTATATTGCAAGTTTACCAAATGATTTTTTTTTTTTTTTTTTTTTTTTTTTTTTTGAGACGGAGTCTTGCTCTGTCGCCCGGGCTGGAGTGCAGTGGCCGGATCTCAGCTCACTGCAAGCTCCGCCTCCCGGGTTTACGCCATTCTCCTGCCTCAGCCTCCCGAGTAGCTGGGACTACAGGCGCCCGCCACCTCGCCCGGCTAGTTTTTTGTATTTTTTAGTAGAGACGGGGTTTCACCGTGTTAGCCAGGATGGTCTTGATCTCCTGACCTCGCGATCCGCCCAAAGTGCTGGGATTACAGGCTTGAGCCACCGCGCCCGGCTACCAAATGATTTTTAATTGGTCTCCAGAAATCAAATGAAAAAACTCTGCTTTAGTTTCTTACTCTAATCGAACAATTATTTATAAAGACAAATGTAAGTTTTCAAGAGTTAAGAGATACATAGTTTTCCATTTACTATGTCACTTAATGCATCATCATTAGTATGATTTCTTTCAATAAGAGAATACATTTTTTATGTGCGTGTGTGTGTATGTGTTTGTGTGTGTCTTAAAGCACCATATGCAAATCTTGCATTAACAGGTTGGTCTGCTAATTTCTATGTAGTTTGAGAATCAGCTCTTCTCAAAGCTTTGCTCGGTTAATGTTTTAGACAACATATAATTCTGGCTTGGAAATAGTCACTGAATAACGTCCTTTCCTTTTCCTGGGGATGTTATAAACTGAGCTCATTCTACGTATTTCCTTATATATTGTCTGTAATCAAGTACTTTTGTTTAAACAATATACTGACTTGCTCTAGTTTGAAAAAGAGAGATTAGTTTATTATCTTATTTTTCAATACTAACCTAGTGCCCAATCTCCTGGTTCGCAGCCCCATAAAAATTGATCTTATTAATTTTCCAAAAGAGGCAGCATTGACTGGGTCCAGTTTGTGTTCCTGACAGTGTCGAAGGTAGTGGTTGTATAGAGTGCTTCTGGGAAGGCTGACTCCTTCTGCTGTCTCGTAATTGTCCAACAGCCACTGGAGCTAGGGAAATAAGACACAGTAAACACCGACAAATCACATAATTTGCCAAAATTTCTACAAGACACTGCAAACGCAACATACAGAAATACTTAGAAGTTCTTCATCAAGTCTTATGATAGAGTAAACTACTGTAATTCAGAAGCTGGTAATCTACCTTTGAAAATGCTCAGAAACACTGTAAATAGCTGAACATCACTAAGGATCTCAGACAATATCCATTTCTTCAAATATTCAAGCACACGTAGAGACATACTAATTTTCTCTGTATTGATTGCAATTTTGAAAATAGATACCACTTCAAGGAGTTCAAATAATCCCATTAACTGCTCATAAATATCAGAAATATAATTGCTACAGAACAAAACATGTTACCAAGCCTGGTAGCATGGTACATAGGATGTCTTTAGTGTTGGCTTGTTATAACACATGAACAGCAGCTTGCCTGGTATAAGTGTTTATATTAAAGTTATATTCATTTTTATTGAATTTTAATGTATTTATCTCAAATAACCACTAGAAAATAACAATATGGTCTACTGGGACAGATTCTGAAAGCAGAAAGGACAAAATTCAGTCATTTCTTCCCCAAATGAAAACTAGACATTGGCAAAGAGTTTACATGCAACGAAAATGAATCATTTATTACAACCATTTTAATTTTTCTGCCTCAAAACTGTGTTTATTCATAATTTTGGAAGGCACACTGCAATGGTAGTGGGTATTGCAATACTTTTTCAGTCTATGTTCACATTTTAAAGTTTTATGTTGTCCTGTGTACATTACAAAAAAAAAATCTTTAAAGCACTGAATGTACAAGAAAATTTTAGGAAATTGAATCCAAGTCTGTATTATTGAATTTTAACATTAGCAAAATTAAATTTTTTGTTCATTTATTTATTTATAAAAGGAGAACTGAAATAGACTTAAATTACTTTCTCAAAGTCACATATTGTTTCCATGCCTGAGTCTGGTTTCCAATTCACATATCCTGATTACTCCAGACCAACATTTCACAAAAGCAGTAAATATTTCACATTACTTGTCTCAAAAAAAATTTTTCATGCCATATATAAGACAGGTGTAATAAAGAGCTGACATTTAACATACAATTCAAGTTAATATAAATTTTAGAAGCCAAAGAATTCATTTATCCATGAGCCAGGTAATGTGCCTAGTGATGCAAAAATGAATGTGATCTCATCCTTGTCCTCTAGGAATTTCCAAAGAAATGCTAAAAATGATAATATGAACATTTAAATAAATAAAAAATTTCTCCATTTTGCTTACATATTTTAAGATTTGCAATCAAACTTAGAACCTGAATTTTCAGACTTTTAATTTAAAATTCCTTAAAATATTTTCAGAGTTACTGACTTTAGTCATGACAACTAATTTCCAAAACCATTTTAATGTCAAATATTCCTACATGATGTTTATGTAATTAAACGTATGTCATTAAACCCATATTGATAGTTGGCTTACAAAACATAGCCACCAAATCTACAAGACAAACCAGAGTACTTTTAAAAATAAAATTCAAATTTTGATCAGAAAGACTTGAAGTCCTTCACAGGGCACATATAGGAATGAATATGCACATTTAAACGTATGTAACACCTCTTAATATATACAAGGCTGTCCTATACAAGTTTAAAAAGATTACACAAAATAAACATTTGTTTTTACAATGACATAAAAGTATTACAGGCCAAAAGAACTATTTTGTTATGAATCATCTGGAACCTGATTGTCAGAAAACAAGTTGTCCAGGGGTACTTAAACATGATTTCTGAGTATTCTAAGTGACACACAGAATAGGTTTACTACACATATTCATTTAGTGTAAAAGAGATAAGGCAGTCTGATTGGGAAATTAAGTTACTGAGGTTCAAATTAGTATTTTGCCTACAACAGTAGGAGAGCATGTATCTTTAGTTTTTTTTTTTTTTTTTTTTTTTAGTTTTAAGACTTTATTAGTTTTGAGTATAGCTGAGGGAGACTACACATAAAATGCAGCAAATAAATCCTGATTCATATATTTTCCATCCACATGCTTTGGTAAAATGATTGAAGATTGGGAAAGCATTGAGTGATGTTATGGCAGTCCTAGTGAGCTGTATTGTACAACAGTGCTGGTTCTTGTTTTGTTTTGTAATATACTACACAGAGCCAAGGTTGACCACCGTCTATTGGGCAGTCTTAAATATTATTAAAGAAAGGCATATAGGTTCTTGATATAAAGGACTATAAAGAAGACATGAAAGAAAAAATTCTTGGAAAGGCAGACATAAAAATGTAAATACTTTTTGAAACAGAGTAGTATTTTTCACTAAACTAATGAAAGTTTCCACATCCACAAGCATGGAAACACACAAATATGTGTAAGTTAAAAATGCATGGAACACACAATATGTGTAAGTTAAAACGCCAAAGTATATGTTGTAATGTACATCTACATATCCTCATAAAATAATGCAATATTGTCAAAGGTATAATAGTATGTTTCCTTCTGAGTGAAAGAAATCAATATTACTTCCTTTTGCTAATGAACAGAAGACATACTATATAAAAATCTTAATTTAAAGGGCATTTTTTTCAGAATGGAATTAGTAATATTAATAAATGAATTTACAACCAAAAGTATACAATAATAAAAACAGATTAATTATTTAGTCTGATAAAGGCAAATAAAAATAATTTTAATTAACCAGAAACAAATAAAACATTTTAAAAACTGCCCTACTTGTATACTAGTCTTCATGCATCATTTAATTACTTTAAAAATAAAAGACAAATATGTAAAAATGAGAGTACTTATTTTTCATGATCATAGAATAAATCCTTGTAGATTAAAAATTGTACTACAAAATTGAAAAAGAATCCAGTAATAGAATATTTGAAGGATACTGTAATAAATTACCTTTATAAAAGTAAAGTTAGACAAATATTAAAGTTTAAGTGTAAAATATTTTGAGTCCAATGGTATATTTACATTTTTATATATATATATGTTAATTAGTCCACTCTTAATAAAGAAAACTTTTCACAGAAATAGTGAGATAATTATAGCAAACATTGGTACAAACTACTTAGAAGCCTAAATGATACTACTTATATCCCAATTGAATAATTTACAGGAAGTGAACCTTTTACTGGATTGGCTAGGCAGGCCTCTGAAATGGCTAGGTAAGTCAACAAATCTGCACCGTTTTATAAACTGATTGTTCGTCTTATATAGTTTACATTCTTAAACTGAAGAAATTCTGTTTAATTCTGTTTAAATTCTTCTTCATTTCCAAACTAGTTCAAAAAAACTGTTTACATATATACACGCATATACATATATATTTATGTAAATCACTAGTTAGTTTGAAAAATGGTACAAGAACAGGTATTTTGATGACTATTACTTTGACACTAGCAAAGCTACGTTTTGTTCCCCACCCGATGTATGCAGAAACAGGAACTGTATTCCTTGCCAGATGCCTGGAGAGCAGGTTGAGAGAGCATAAGGAAGTCAAGTGGAGGTAAAAGCCCTGAAAGGATGGAGATGGATTTGCTGTAGCCCTGCAGGTCCCAGCTAGGAAGACTGCCAACAACTGCCCCACCTCGGGCTATATCTCCTAGAAATTCACTGTATTAACAGAAATTGATTTAAAAGGATCCACCAGATAAGACTTTGAGATGTGGCTGGGGATTATAATCTCCATCCTATATGCCAGTATTTAACTTTTACGTTTTGATACAGTGATGGAATTATAAATCAGACATTTGTGTCTAAAACATAGTATTAGAAGGCATTACTTTGATTGTAAGAGAAACTTGGCAGTTAAGTTTTTGTGTAAGTTTAAGTGCAACCTAAAGGCACAGGCTCCATGAGCTACCCAAGGGAAGTTAATGCCTGTTAAATATTGTTTCCTTGGGTTTTGTCTTTAATACAATGTATTTGGACCTTAGTATTCCCCAATCTTAACATTCAGCAATTTAGAACAAAACAATTATTATTTGTTTTGCTCTTTTATAAAATGTCTTGTAAAATGTTTCCTGACTTCAAAAACCCGTAAAATAACAAGGAATTATTTCAAAAGCCCATAAAATAACACAGGAACTTTTAACCTTTATGTTTAAAACTTGATTATTCTACTAATGAACTAACATACAATCATTTAAGGGTGGAAACCAAGATAACTGCATCTTTCAACCTCTGCATTTAATCTGTATTAATCAAGATAGATTAAAGATGAATGGTTCCTATTTTTCCCAAAGGGAAATCCTGATTGACAAACAAAAATAAACAAATATTGCACTGCCCAATTAACATCTAAATGTAACATTTGTCATTTTTTCCCAGATGGATTATTACCCATTAGGATTCATTTTTATTTCAGTTTACTAATGATATGCATTTTGACAGGCCTTATTTCTGTAATAACTTATATTTACAATACAGCAAAGTCAACGAAAAGTGAGTAAAAAACAAGGTTTTGCTTTGAGCTGAATGTATTTTGGTAGCTAAAACCAGCAAACAACATGAAGTAATTATTTGCCAGATTGTGAGAAATACATAAAATAGATGGCTAGAGCTTTTCATAAACTTTCAATGGAATTTTAAAGAAATGTACAACCTTAAATTTTATGCGATTATTGGGGACAATTAACAACATTTCTGAATTCAAATTCACAATGTAAAATAAGTAGCTTGTAAATAAGTGAACACACCACAACCATTAAATACTAATTTGTATTAATTAACACCAAGAAAAAGTATAAAATAATCTTAAGTCTGCAATGAAAAGAATTAGATATTCAAATTTGATTTAGGCAGACTATACATCACTTACCTACAGCATCTTCATATATAAAAAAATAAGAAACAAAAATATTTAAATAAAAAATTATCAGACTAATAGAATTCTGTAAAGCCAAATACAAAGTACCATTCTAAAATACCAGGAGACAAATAATGTCACTCTTGGCAAGAACTTTTTAAAAGATGAGATTGTTTAGATAAAAAAAGAGTTATTTACTCTTAAACTGAAGGCTGCTTGTAGAGAAATAACAGAGTGGCCATATATTCTTTACTCAGATGGAATACCAGAACAAGACCACCCTTTACCAACGATGTTCACGTATACATCTACTAGAAGCAAACTTGAAAACAAAGGAAACAATACAATGAATATGAGTCTCCAAATAAATGTACACATGATTGGCAATGGCATCCTAGAATTCCTAAAATAATGAAGGTAACATAAGGCCTGATCCCTTTTATTGTTTCTTTTAATTCATTGAGCAAATATTTAGCGAGTATCTACGATGTACTAGGTACCATTCTAGGCACTAGGGATGCACTGGTGAACAAAACATACAAAAATCCTTACTTTCTTGGAACTATCATTTGCAATAAAGATTTGCTAACTGCCTATTACAGATGCTGGTACTAAAATAACTCCCACCATGTTAATTCTCTTAAGAATATGTTGAAAATGGGATATAGAATTCAATACCCCACCCCATTTTCTAATGTGTGTAAAGGTATAAAGCAAAGCAATCAAGTTGGATTCTGCTGAGAGGGGATTACTGATCTTATTTAGTCCTAATAAGAGTTTTTAAAATTACTGTGAATAAGCAAATATAGAAAGAGAATATAGGATATCTTTGCTTACCCATATTCCAAAATAGAATGAGAATAGACTTTTCACCTCAAAAGTCATGATTAACACCCCTCTTCAGAAACAGGAAAAATACAGGATGCAAATTATCAATAATTTCTCCCAATTTTTTTACATAATAAAATTGATCATTTGGAGATAGTGATAAATCAGGGAACTAATCATCATAAAGCGAAATTCATGTTCACCTTACAGAATCCCACAAACCTCAAATAATTCTACATTATGCCCTATGTAGTGAGAAATAAAGGTAGCATAATTTACTGACATTTAAAATATTAATAACACTTTTTTTTTAAAAAACCCAATCTCTCCACTGAAAAAATTCTACGCGACATAAAATCACCAAATAGGTTCACAGAATGTAAAATATCTTTAGCAAATAGTTATCAACCAGAATGCATGCACTAGCAAATTCCAGCTGTTTTTGATAGATCTCAGAAACATTAAAAGCATCCTCAAATTTCCAAGGAGGAAAAAGACAACCGGATCTTTTTCTGCGTTTAGGAAGAAACTAATCTCACTGATTAGTCAGCAGAAGCACTGATCCTTTCTCCACTGTTTATAAACCATCCGTAGAATCATTTGTATTTCTAAATATTTGACTATAAATACAATTTTGAATGAACTTCACTGTGCCTCAGAGGTGTAATAACAATGAATCAGGATAGCTGGAGAAAGATTATCACTGCACTATCAACATTTGCTCCCACTCTTTCCACATATTGAAGTGTCTCTGGCAGTTGTTAACAGTATGGAAGATCAGACATATTATGTAATAAAAAAATGAAGCCATGGAGTAGTAATAAACATTTGTCATTGTTTATGCAGCTTAATTCACACATTTATTAATCTTAAACATTCATGA
The DNA here is from genome assembly GCF_001698545.2 of Rhinopithecus bieti. Taxonomy (NCBI): domain Eukaryota; kingdom Metazoa; phylum Chordata; class Mammalia; order Primates; family Cercopithecidae; genus Rhinopithecus; species Rhinopithecus bieti. The sequence continues at coordinate 102,719 of NW_016805194.1, read as the reverse complement.
ATTCTATAGAGAAAAATAATTTTAAAATCTCTAACACAGTTGAAAAGCTTCAAACAAATCAACAAATACATCTTAAAATGTATAAAAAAGATGTTCTTATACTTCCATTATTGTTCATAAAATATTAAGATGAATAACTGAAGTTAAATTTAAAATTAAACATAACATATTTTACTAAATTATACATGTCAAGTAAAAATGAACTCTAAGTTGAATATGAAAGCACAACTTGGAAGTCTGAAAGCTGAAACAGGTAACTGGAAACTTCAGGTTTTTTTTTTTCTTATGTCCTTGCACATTTCTGACTAAAAGGAAAAACAATTTCACTTGCCATTTTCAAAGCATAAATACAAGTTGGTCATCACCCCCCCAACACACACAGCCTAGTAGTATACAGGTAATCAGCCTTTAATACAATCACAGATATATACCAACATAGCAGGAATATACTTATGAAATATAAAAGAGTGACATACTAAATACCAATTTTTCAGAAACGAAAAAAAACTTATATTTCTTAAACTGTTTCAAAAGGAAGGGCCAGGAATATATGCTATTATCTTTAAGTTTATATGGTATGATTTTTCACCAAAATTATAGGCATTCTCAAGTTGGCTAACCTGAGTTTTGTTTTCCATGATACTTTCCTTTTGAAAAAATGAAACAAGACAAAATACCCATTCTAAAAAAACCAAATGTTGTAAGAACATAAGAGGTATTTAGTGCTATTTTAAGATTTAAAAATTAAAAATGTTTCAAAAAATCAAGGTATTTAAAAAAAGCACAGTTAAACATTTTCTATGAGTAAGTTTTTAGGTTCACTAAAAAAAAAAAAATCGTTTCATTTGGGTGATCTAATTTCGAGCTTTTCAGTTATAGAATATGAAAAAGAAATAAGAAGTCATAATACTTTATCCCTAAATTTAAGAACAAATTGTCAGTTGGGGGAGAAATTCTAATTCTTACTAAAATGTCACTAGTGTTAAGTTAGCAGAAAATCTATCTAAAACGAATTTAAATCATGGGTCTATTTACTTTTTTCCATATATTCAGAAATCATCTTAACAAAACAAATTTTTATTCAGCATTTTCATGGGTTTCCCAAATGTGAACAGTTGATAAAAATGTTTATAATTTCACAAAACTATCATCACCTTTCTTACACTTACCAGTGTCATAGTGATATCTGCATCTGATAACAGGGAACAGCTTCAGGAAATGGTAATTCTGTTTTATCTCAATTATTAGCAATTTATGGCTTGTAGACAGTCTCCCTTTTTCTTTTGGTTCACTTTCACTTCTCTTTAGGTCTTAGGACCTGAGTTCAACTATGGGGCTATCTACTGCCCACTTTACATAGTCTAACTGGCAAACAAATAATTTTCCAACAGTTTATCATTGGATTTGACATTAATAATCTTTTTTCTACTTAAAGAATATTACCGGTCACGCAAGTAGACATGTCTGTTTGACAGGGATGCAGATTACAAGTATTTGCTTCATAGTAAATAAATAACAAACCAGAACATTTTAAATATTGAAAATCACTATCATTACTTTTTATAAATACACAGCAACTTGTTACTAACTTGAAAATACTGTATCTGTACCCAAAGAGTACAGAAACCTAATAAGGCATTATACTGGAGACTCTTATTTTTTGGATATTTCACTGTACAAAATAGCCATTAAATGACACAGAGATCATAAGGGGCTGAGAAAGGAAGGTTAAGAAGCAAAATAAATAAGTAAATAAATAAAACAAGCATTTAGAGGCAAGCAACACATGCAGAACAAGCAAGAGATTAGTGTACATGAAGAAGAGGCAACTTACATGGCTGTTGAGAAGAGAGCTTCTGTGAGTGGACAGACCGTCAGACTTTTGCAGCGTCTCAATCGCCATTTCAATCTGATAATAGATGTCATTAAAAAAAGGGCTCAAGACAAGATAGTAATAAAAGGCTGACCAGAGAATTTCTGATAGATTCTTTAAAGTTCAACTTCTTCCTCAATGGTTGTTAATGAACAGCTATCACTTAATGTGTTTTCCCCCGCTTCTTCCCCACCCTCCAGAGAATAAAATAAAAATATGCACACTAATAATAAGCCCATTCACAAAGTAAACCTTTTTTGAACATTCCATAATTATCAGAATGGAGACCTGAGGAGCAGGAACCCCTGTGGATTTTTCTCCTTATGAATAAACATTCTTGACTTACATAGTTCAGGATGTGGGATAGTAACCATTCTCTTTCTAAATAGTCTCCCACCTAAAGACTATTTAATATTAGTGCTATTCTCTCATGAAAGGAAATCATACTGCAGATTTTGAGTTTAAAAATGCATTAATATTTTAATGCAAATGAACAAGATTCTTTCATTAACGTCCAAAAGTTACTAAATCTATACATTCCTCCATTAATCCCGTATTAAAATATGGAAGTAGGAGGTGATTAGTACGACCAAATATGAAGAGGTAATGATGGTCCCTACGTTATTTTTAGGATATGGTGGTAAGGCAGAAATATTAGAAATGACAGCAGAAATGGAATGTAGAAGAGAAAATAATTCAGAGCCAACAAAGAGACCAGGGACAACCACAGAAACAGCTCTATTCCATGAAATCTCAGCATACCATGAGAAATTATTAAATACCAGCTGTTACTGGTAAATGTGATATACTCTTAATAACCTCATATTTAAAGTTATCTATCTTTCAACTCCTGGTAGTATTGCAAGTTCTATTAAAAACAGGTACTGAACACCCTGTATTTGGACACTGAGCTATACTAACAATATTAGCTAAACTCAAAAGAAAAAAAATCACACCGTGTAATTTAAGAGAGAAAATTGATTTCATTATTTTTAACAGTCTGATTACGTCAACAATTCAGTATAAGCAGTTATAAAAATATTTAGAGCTTTAAAACATAGTCAACTGTCTTATACTTTGGCCATGGAAATTGATAAAGATTTGAAATTTTAACATACTGCCCCCCGCAAAGAAAAATAATGCAGTAATATCCATTGCAAAGTCTTAATTTTCTACCAAGTTTCCAATTTCTTTATGGTAAAACACTTTATACACAGAATATTCAGTATCAATTATATCAACATTAAATCTAATTTTCTTCTAAACAACTTAGGAATTAATAGCTTTAATTTTATTTTACATTATTTTCCCACATTGCTAATTCTTCCCTGGAGTTAATAAAATGTAATACTGAAAAGCGTATGTTAGGTTAAGAAATCATTAAAAAATTCTTAAAATAGATATTAAATTAATTCATAGGAAGACATAATACAATTTATCCTACTGCTAACTTTTTTTAGACAACAAAATTAAGTAAACTGGCTTCTAAAACATTCTCTGCCAGAATGGATGTTAATGCAGTTTATCACTATACTTGAAAATAGTGATATTGCACAAATGAAAACAGATATATTACAGAAAGAGTAATGTAAATGTAATGAATAAACAAACATTTTACCAAAACATTAAACTGTGAAACTATAAAGGACTTTGGTATAACATATCTTAAAACATGATCAATAAGTGCTTTGTTTTCAAAGAGAAAACAGAGCAGAAAACAAGTCAAAGGATTCATGTGACTATAATTCACTTATAGGAAGAATTTGTTCAAAACTCTAATTTGCCATTATACCTATATTTTCTTTAAAGTTTGAGTGTGGAGAATTTGAGGTAAGATTTCAGTCTAGCAAATAAAAATAAAATGATCTGTAACTTTTGATATTATAATTTTAAATGAAAGGCAAATTACCAGATATATAATTGCTGAGCAACACTAAAGAAGTCCATGCTCTCAGTTTGCTAATAAGCACTTTTCAGTTGGATAAACCAGCACTTCTTTTTCTGGGGAAAAAAAAAAATCAGAGATCTGCTTCTGTCATTGAAGCTGTTATTTTATGGTGGTCCTAGATTTCCAAATGATTCCTTAGAAGTCCAGGCTTTTAGGAAACGGCCTTCTCATTTCTGGCCAGGTTTTTAAGAGCTTTGGAGAGGAGCAAGGAAATATGTGGGTGAAACTGGATTCCCCAGGAATGGATACACTGACATTCCAGAATGCTTTGGATCTTCAGAATTTTGGTTCTTCTTTGTGTCACTTTGTAATATAGGTAACAAAAGGGGTATTTCTTTTGGCTTTAGGAATCTTCTGCCTAACTGATTTAGGCCTGTGCTGAATTTGTGGAGCCCGAGAAATGGAAAGGCAGAAACATGGAATGATAGGACAACCAAGAAATAAAGACTGAGCTCTTCTACAAGGAAGACACCAGTCTTAGCATGCATGTTAGAGCCTACTTGGAAACCCACTGGCTCCCAAATACTCATGAATTCTTTAAGGCTTATTAATTAGTCCAATGGGATAACCAGGCCATTTAGTTACCACCTCACTGATAAGAACTTCTGAGAAGCATACAAAAAATTAACATTTATTATATTCATTTAAAAAATATATTGAAGGGAATTCCAATCTCATGAAAGGATCACAGCCCTGATTACATTTTTTAAAGAACATTTTTTTTTTTAAGTACATAGTAACTGTGTGACTGTCATATATAAAGTTATGTGCAAAAGATCATGATTACAAAAATTTTTCATAATCCAATAGACATTACAATCCAGTAAGAGAGATAGGGTATATAGTCATATATATTAATAAATGCATAATTACCCCGATTTTATGGTTTGTCTGTGTCCCCATCCAAATCTCATCTTGAATTGTAGCTCCCATAATTCTAACACGTTGCGGGAGGGAGCCAGAGGGAGGTAACTGAATCATGGGGGTGGTTTCCCCAACACTGTTCTTGTGGTAGTAAGTCTCATGAGATCTGATGGCTTTATAAAGGGTTTCCCCTTTTGCTTGGCTCTCATTCTGTCTTGCCTGCTGCCATGTAAGATGTGCCTTTTGCCTTCTGCCATGACTGTGAGGTCTCCCCAGACACATGGAACTGTGAGTCCATTAAACCTCTCTTTCTTTATAAATTACCCAGTCTTAGATACGTCTTTATCAGCAGCATGAGAACGGACTAATACACCCAACAAGAATGTTTGTAACAAAAATACAAGTATAGTTCAGAAAGGTGGAAGAAAATAAGAGTAGTAGTCTTTAACTTTTGAGGAGTCTTTAACCCTTTTGAGGATGTAATGAAAACTGAATTCTCTACTTGGAAAAAATGTATGTAAGAACACCTACAAAATTCACATTTATTTTCTTAGTTTATTGACTCTCTGAATTCAAAACCCATGTATTAAAAGATGGAAGTATTCAGGGGGTAAAAGGGAAATCTAGGAAGAATTGACTTAATAGAGCCAGGAGTCAAAAAAGCACAGAGTGTGTCCATAATTGGGAAATGGCAAAAAACCTAGTTTGTAGGGCATGAGCTATAAATATACATTTCATATATATATGGGAGCGGTATGAGTGAGGCTGAAAAAAATAGGTTGGAAGTAGATAATGTATGTAGGAATTAGGGAAAAAGCGGTGTCATTAAGGTTTTCAGGAAAGTGTAGGGATGTATGAAAAACGCTAATTTTCAGATAAAGCCAGGAGATGGGTTTTGCTAGGTATAATGGGCCATGTTAGTAGTAAAGTTAAAATAGGTAAGAGGAAAGTGTGCCCAATAAATGCTTGTGGATTGAATAGAAGCTTCTAGGACAATAATAAGTGAAGAGACTATCACTCACAGGAATATATTATGACAATGGCGGGAAAGTGAGGGTGAGGAAGAGGCAAGAGGAATAATGCAGAAATGGGGAAGAAGAGTAATGAGTTGGAACTTTGAAATTACAAAGATATGAAGGATTAACTAGCTGCATGATTCCAAATGGATTACTAATGTCACTCCTATGAATTCGCCCATGATTTAGGTTTATCATAGTTTCAAGGGGGTAGTTTTATGCATATGGGGAGGAGTTGGATAGAGTGTGCAAATTAGCTAGATGCTAGATAAAATGTTAGTGAATTAGGATAAGTTTCTACCAGTCTCTTCAAAGATTAAATCGATTTGTTAAATTTTCCATTATTGTAGATTAGATATTTAAGTAAATATTTGTTCAGTCTTCTGAGAGTTTACCAATCTCAAGAAAAAGATGGCACACATCAGCATCTGACACCCAAAATACTAATCCCAAAGTGGACTGGTGAGATCACATGCTTCCAGTTTATTGTGGATGACTTAAAAAGTTAAGTTCATTCCTTAGGAAAAATTTATAAATTCTGCTAAATAGAAATATACGTAACACTAAATGATATTTTACCATAATACTCATGACTGTCATACTTAAGATAGGAAATGATGATCAGTTAACACCGATGGAAAATTTGCTTAAAAGTAGGCTCATTGATCCAGAAGATTACTGGCCCAAATGTTCAATGTGATATTCTCATATATCATCTGAGGAAATGCTCCTAACCTCAACAAAGATATTATATCCCCATAGCTTCATGCAATGAAAATGATTACGTTACCAGGTAGCTAGAATTTAAAAGTGATTCAAATTCAAACTTTTTTTAAAGTATAAGAATAAAATCAACCAACTATTCCTCTGCCAGTATAACTATGGTGTGTGCTGCTGATAGTGGGAAATTTGTTAAACTAGCAGAGTTTCAAAAATATGTAAGTGATTAAAGGCAAACTGAATGAATTAAATAACTGAATACTACTGGAAGGAAGGGATATTACTTCTTGCTGTTACAGTTTGACAGAGCATGGGTTAGGTGGTTCTTTAGTAGAAAATTGACAAATAATACCAGGCATTCTGATAGGGGCAGGTTAGTGAACATTTTAGGCAAAGCAAACAAGATAAGATTGCATAATGTAGGTTCAAGGAAGGGTAAGATTGGTGATATGATTTGGCTCTCTGTCCCTCCACAAATCTAATCTTGTAGTTCCCGTAATTCCCATGTGTTGTGGGAGGGACCCAGTGGGAGATGACTGTATCATGGGGGTGGGTCTTTCCCGTGCTGTTCTCCTGATAATGAATGGATCTCACGAGATCTCATGGTTTTAAAAATGGGAGTTTCTCTGCACGAGATCTCTTTTTGCCTGCCACCATCCACATAAGATGTGACTTGCTCCTCCTCGCCTTCTGATTGTGAGGCTTCCCCAGCCATGTTGAACTGTGAGTTATACATTAAACCTCTTTCCTTTGTAAATTGCCCAGTCTCGTGTATGTCTTTTTCAGCAGCGTGAAAATGAACTAATACAATTGGCTGAATGGTAACGTTCCTTTAAGGATAGGTAAATATGTACAGACTGCAATTTCATGACTAGGAGTGTTCAATTATACAGGATGTAAGCATTGTTAAAAAGTCTTGAGAAAGGGAGTTAATCTGACATTACTTCATATATTATTAATAATTTGGGATATAATGTAGGATAGGAGAGAATCTAGACAGGAAAACCAACTTGGAAGCTATGATAATAGTCCAGGATTGAGGTGAGAAACTGGTGATAACACTGCAGTGAGAATGAAAGGGATGAATACAAATATTTTCAAATTATAGCTCTAAAAGTGGGAGTCTAAGGGAGAAGGCTTGATAGTGCCGTATTTTTACTCGAAATGAACACAATGGCCTTTATTTCATCACTATGTGATTAGAACATTTCAAATACACATATCAAACACATTGACATGAATAGATTATAAAATGTTTTTCCTGCTCATTTCTCTGCTGCATAGTCTTTATTCTAAGAATACAGATCATTTCGTTATTGAAATTTCAACTGTAGTGCAAAGTACTGTAATCACATTAACAAGAGGCCTTGTGACAACCTAAGTTAGACTAATTCAAAGCCTCAGAGATATCTCTCTTGAGCATTGCACCTTCCTCTCTTTTCCTCTTAGATTCTTTCAATTTTAAAATGTTCTTCTGCCTTTTTTTACTTAATGGTACAGAATCAATTTTTTTTTTAATATTAAAAGTTCATTTTTTCCATTAAAATGGGATGGTAAACATTCTCCATTTTTTTTCTTTAAACTTATAAACCTTTAGACTATGGATATTTGAAAAACCAATTCTCTGAACTGAGACACACTATCTATATGTAATCTATTAAATGACCCTGGGACTGAGTCACTAATAGTGTACACCTCCTCCCTATGATTATCTAATGTTAGGATACATAGCGCTTGGGAATTAAGACTGGTTCATGAGGGTCCTCGACTATTGCCTCACAATCAGATAAGAGGCTATGGCAACCCCTGTAAGATCAAATGGTGGGGTGAGTCATTGTTGGTTCTCAGCTAAAGATGGGAACCCTCCATTCAGTGCTACTGGAAGCCAGACATATTTTCAGAAGATGAAGAAGAGGTTTCAGCACTGCCTTTAGACAGACTACTGAAATGTCAGAGTGACTGATCTCTGGGGCAGAAAAGTGATAAAGGACGATGAAAAGTTTCCCAGCCTTAGGAATTATATGTGGTCTCAAAGGCTGGCAAAGGTTGAAGAGTCAAAAGTTCAGGCAGTGTGAAGAACTTCCACATTACATGCCAATTTACATGTCAGATTTCTGATCACATACTACCAGGAAGATGAAAAGATCTCTTTGCAATGTGTCATATGACAAAGTGCTATGGAACATAAATAGAAAACTCAAACCTGGTTGGATCAACTTGCTGAGAGAGTGATTTACAATGAAGCCTATTCAGAGTAAATTAGATTTCATCAGAGGGTATAGAGACGACCCACCCCCATGTCATGACTTTTGCTGTGAATGAGTTCAAGTGAGTGAAGAAAGAGAGGAAGGTGTATGGGTTGCTATGAGAAAATATCTGGAGCACCAGACAGGAACTGGAGAGTTACAGTAAATATATTTGTGAGTAAGCTCCCCTAACCAAACTTTGAATCCTTGAAAGACACAATCCCAGGAATCGCCTTCATTTGAGCAAAATGATCTCCACACTAAGCCTGGAGAGCTAGAGAATATAGCAATTAATTTGCTTCCAGTATAGAAAGTGGCATGGTCACAAACGTGATAAAAATCTGACCACACAAGCACTCACCTGGCCTTTGTTCTTGTCGGGTAGATTCAAGAAAACAAAAATGCGTAGATACCGTACGGCAGAGAACATTATTTCTTTTGAGGACGTCAAGCATGGGTATTTTGTGACAGACCAGCAGTGAAGGAAACTTCCATTATTTCTCAGGAATTAGGATTAGAAATTCAGAAAGGGCAAGGGAGATGTCATATTTCACACCAGGGAGAAAAAATATCAAGTTTAGTGGAGCTCCAACAAAGATACAGCAACCCTTCTAGGAAGAACCTGTAGGGTACAGGGCACCTATTATCTCCTGGGGACAGAGACAGTGCAATAAATTCGTGGCCTAAAACTCAGGCTGAAAACAACCCCAATCACCAAGATGCTAATGGTGCCTTGTTGGAATGAGGGACAGGCAGACAGTCTCCAAGTATTCAAGAGCCACCCTGAGGCTTATGCCACATCTGTCCAAAAATTAGCATCAAAAAAGAGATTTTGGAGAAAAGTCTTAACCTAAGCCAGGGGGAAAAGAGGATGGGGGTGGGGAGGAGAGGGTCAAGTGATGTCCAATAAACGTTGTGCTTGTGTTCTCTTCCCATGCTCAAAGAAGGCATCAATATTATATTTTTTTCAAAGGCAATACATATTGTGAAAAAGAAAAATGTAATAGAAAAGAAAAAACACATTTTCCCTATTATAAGGGAACACATTTTTTCTATTATAAGGGAACACATTTTCCCTATTATAAGTCCTCATTGCCTTCTAAAGAAGGAGAATCCTTCTCATAGGATGGCCCTTTGTTTTGTAGAGTTGCTCTTAGGTTTAAGTGTTCACTGAAACATTGAGAGATTTTGAGAGATTTAGAGGAGACAGAATGATCCCAGACCTGGAAAGACTGAAGGTGGAGGATCACTGGCAGAATAAAAGCACAGAGTGGGGAGAACAAGGTTGTACAAAGAGGCTTTGTGTGACCATCTTTTAGAGGGTGTGATGCTAAACAGTGCTTTCCCCTACAAAATCTTCAGTAAAACCGATGCCACTTGCAGATACTTCTACTACAAGTAATCAAGACTGGCTGGAGCACAGGGATCATTTAGGGGCAGTTGATAATGCCAAAAAGGTAAACCTCAGTTTGAAATGTAGCAAAATGGGAAGAGGTGTTGAGTCTTTTCTATGATTTACACGGAACCAAAAGAGGCTCCCCTGGACATGTTGGTTACATACACATCTATGCAATGTCCCAAACAGAGTATCACATATACGGACAATTAGAACTCTCTCTTAATGTAAATATTAACCTGTCATTCCATTATATGCTAATAAGGCAGGAAGAAAAAGAACAATTATATCATCTTATTTATTGTCTTTATAGGTCAAGGCATGTTCTCTCGACTCTGAAATGGCTTTTTAATCTTTTGTTAAAAGATTAAAGGTCAAGATTGATATATTCAACTATCACTGTAATTAAAATTGGTTTCATGGTAGAAACTTTCTTTTCTAGAACTGTTAAAGTGATTTGAAAATGGAATAGTACAATGCTTTATGAATTATAAAGGCTTTCTATATTAATTCTCATTTTATCTTCACAACAACTTTGTAAAATAGGAAAGGTAAGGAATATTATCTCCTTTTTAACAGATTAGAAACCTGAGGCTATGTGGGATTGATAGATTTTCTTGAGATATGTAGACTTTCTTGGGTATTAATTATGAAGTTGAAATCCAAGATTTATCATGCTTAAATTCAACATCATTGCCATCATATACAAATATAACATGAATATAAATAAAGTAGAAATATTTCAAATTGTTGTAATGAAATTATCTTCTGAGGAGTGAGTGGTTTATAATCCAAAATTTGCTAAATGATTTACTGTTAACAAACAATTGACTTTCTAACTGGAAAATTTAAATATGATCAATAAGCATTACTCAAAATGACTTAAAATGATGAAGTTACTAGGCAACAAAAGTTTTAACTAGATAGTTAAATTTTAATCATAAAAACAGTTACCTAATGTATAACAATTGCATTTTCTTGTTAATACAGGTTACTCTGTTAACCTCATCAGTGAGTGTTTTCTCAGAGACATAGCATTTCTGTTTTCTTGTGAAAACAGCAAATTATTTAGAGAAACTTAATGAAGAGGATACACTTAAAACCATGAATTTCCTTCTGGGTAATTTCTCTTCTGATCTTTAGGACTTTAAATTTTGTTTGTATCTGAAATCAGGTAAGACAAAAACATTTCTACCTGGTTTGCGCCTTGAGATCAGGTAAGATAGAAACATTTCTACTTGGAGACTTATGTTTAGAAAAGGTAATTGTGATGGCTGGCATTAGCATGTAACCATCACTCACACCTGTGTGAAATGACAGCCTCCTGGTGTGTGAAGAGGAGGGTACATCCTATAGGAAGCCATTCAACCAGGAACAACAAAAGAACACTTTCCTTTTGCATTTAGTCTCCATAATCACTAAAATTGCGGTTCTTCAAAATATGATCCTGAACCAGCAATATCAAAATCATTTGGGTACCTGTTAGAAATGCCAAACAAGGCCGGGCGCGGTGGTTCTCACCTGTAATCCCAGCACTTTGGGAGGCAAAGGCAGGTGGATCACCTGAGGCTAGGAGTTCAAGACCAGCCTGGCCAACATGGCAAAATCCAGTCTCTACTAAAAATACAACAAATTAGCTGGGAGTGGTAGTGGGCGCCTGTTATCCCAGCGACTCGGGAGGCTGAGGCAATTGCCTGACTCTGGGAGGCAGAGGTTCCAGTGAGCCAAGATTGCACAACTGCAAGCCAGCCAGGGCAACAGAGTGAGACTCCGCCCCCGACCCCCCCACCCCACCTCCCAAAAAAATGCCAAACAAAACAAACCTCTACAATGGAAACTCTGTCCCCAGGCCTTTCATACATGTATTGTAAATGCTCTAACCTCCTCTTTCATTTGCCCAAAGCAGTGTTTTTCAGAATGTAAGGTGCAACTAATTAGTGGGTTACAGAATCAATAATGTAGGTACTGACCAGCATTTCTAAAAAATTAACTGAATAGAGTAGAAAATAATCAGAGTTAACTGCACACAGTATGGATAAGTATTGCTTCATGAAACTTCAGTTTCAGTCATATGTATATACGTACATGTATATACATAGTCATATGTTTGTATGTAGATGTGCACTCATGAATATATGTATGTGCATATGAGTGAGTATTGGGCCACAGTGTAAAGGTATTTCTCATTGTAGTTTGTGGCTTTAAAACTTCAATTACCCTGTAATAAGCAGTTGAAACAGTTCCCATCTAGTCAATGAATACTTTCTTCTAAGCATCTCCAGAGTGTTCCTTGAGCTCAGCAGACCTGGCAGATATATACAGAAACACCACCAATCAAGCTAAGGTTCTAGCTATGATACCATTCTTTAAGTTGTATATTCAAACAATATGTAAATACATTCCTTCCACAGCAATGTCAAGAAGTAGCTTAACTGAAGAGATTGAGGATAAGCTGTTCTTTTAATCCTCAATTAAAAAAAAAAAAAAAAAAAACCAGAAAGCAAATCTAGCCAGCTTTGTTTTTCACATCCTCTCGAACCAGAAAGTAGTTAGTAAAGACAAAATCTTGTCTAATGTTTTATAAATGTTCAAATAAATGAAATCTTTTCCTTTCTATTCACTGATAATTTTATGACATCTAGAGAAAAAAATTAAGTTGTTATGCTTTCAACCTGAAATTTTGGCAATTTTGTGCCAAAGTTGTAACCTGAAGTTACTCTGAACATTTTCATAAGGGGGAAAAAAATGGTTGCATAAGAAACCTGTATAAATTGAATGTGTTCTGAGAACATTTGGCTGATGCTGGGATGTTGGGTTGAAATCAAGATTGTCTTTTTGGACTTCTTTGATTATTCTGTGGAGCCTAGATTCCCCCACCCTCACTAGAAGCCTATGAGTCTATGATGATAAAACTAATTTCTGAGACATCAAGTACAAAAGCAGTTGGGAGTTGGAATTACCCCTCAGAAATTTGCTGGGTTACAATTAAATACAGGATTTAAACTCCATCTTATATTTTCAAATGGTCCCTGCCTTTTGCAGTTTATTCTGAGTACTAAGAACACTTTCACTTTGTAGTTAGTCTCCGTAATCACTAAAACAGGCTTTCTTAAAGTGTGGTCTTGGACCAGTATTTTCAGTATCCCCCAGGCACTTGTTGGAAATGCAAATTATGGGGTCCTTGCCCACACTGACTGAATCGAAAGTCATTGGGGTGAGATATAGTGATGTGTTTTATCAGTGCTCCAGAGGATGCACACTCAAGTCTGAAAACAGGTGCACTGAGACATGATCTTTTTTTTTTTTCATTGCCAGAGTCAGACAGCAATGACTACTTAAGGGAATATAAGTAGGTTGGTAATAGGCATTCCCACAATGGTGCCAGTTAACTCTAGTTAAAGGGTGATTCTGCAATCTTAAGTATTATTTGCATTCATGCCTCTTTCACTCTCTTGCTATCCAATCCTACCCAATCTTTAGGCAATTTTGAACTTATATAAGCAATATTATCAGAAGGTAAGCACAATTTTGATAAAACTAAAATTAATCAATTGATAACGTATTAACATTTGTGATTTAAAAAATAATGTGGCAAGAAAGTAGTTGAAACTAACCCTAAAAAGAAGTCTGGAGGCTATCTGTGTATTTCTATTTTTGCCTTGCAGGATTAGGTACCTTTCAGTGCACGAACTAGCTCCATTAGCCCATACTGTAAGTCTTCAAATTCATAGAAGCACAGTGCCTGGTCAACAGTAATACCTCAATAAATGTCTGAGAAAGTCAGTGACTAAAAAGAAAAACCCAGATTCTCAATACATAAATACAAATACAAACATCAACTTCCATTCCAAAATACTGAACAATAAGAATGGCTCTAAAAATTTCTACTAAATTTAATCCCAACTTTCACTGTTTAAACTTTCAACAGTCTAATAAATGAGGACTTTATCTGAAACCTAGGATCAGGGTTTAATGTGAACTGTGATACCTCACAGACAATATTAATACTGGGCACATAAAGGATTTGCTTTATCTACATGCATTTGGGGAATATGACCAAATAGATATAATGTATAATCATTAAGAGCTTGTCCAAAATTTTAAAAAATAACAAATGACTTTTTTTTTTTAATAGATAATATATTCACATGCCTCCCACCTTTTATTCTTCATGTATCCTTCCTAAAGATATCTTTAGGATTGGCTGGGCGTGGTGGCTTACGCCTGTAATCCCAGCACTTTGGGAAGGCGAGGCAGGCGGATCACTTGAGGCCAGGAATTTGAGACCAGCCTGGCCAAAACAGGGAAACCCCGTCTCTACCAAAAAATACAAAAATTAGCCAGGTGTGGTGGTGCGTGCCTGTAATCCCAACTACTTGGGAGGATGAGGCAGGAGAATCACTTGAACCTGGGAGTCAGAGGTTGCAGTAAGCCGAGATCAAACCACTGCGCTCCAGCCTAGGTGACACAGCAAGACCTTGTCCCACCACCCCTCCACAAAAAAAAAAAATTAGGATATCTTATATAAGCACATAGCAATACGTGTTTCTATTTACACACACACACTACTCTTTGCTTTGTCATCCAACAATATGATTTGGAGATTTTTTTCATATAAATGTGTATATACGTGTGTGTGTGCATATATATACACACACACACATATACTGCCTATACACACATATATAAGCATGCTACATAGCATATATATATATACACACACACATATATACTGCCTCATTATCTAGGGGCTATATGTAATTCCACTTGAGATAAAAGTACTAACATTTATTTACATATTTCCCTGCTAATGGATAAGGCGGTTTCCAATCTTTTTCTTTTTTGAGACAGAATCTCTGTCGCCCAGGCTGGAGTGCAATGGCACGATCTTGGCCCACTGCAACCTCCGCCTCCTGGGTTCAAGTGATTCTCCTGCCTCAGCCTCCCAAGTAGCTGGGATTACAAGTGCCTGCCACCAAACCCAGGTAATTTTTGTATTTTTAGTAGAGATGGGTTTCACCATGTTAGTCAGGCTGGTCTCGAACTCCTGACCTCAGGTGATCCACCCACCTCAGGCTCCCAAAGTGCTGGGATTGCACACGTGAAACACCGTGCCCAACCCCAATCTTCTTCTATTGCAAATAAGTCTACCACAAATATAGCTTTTATATAGCATTTCATATACATAAGAGTATTATCAGTATGACAAATTCCTGGAAGCACACTCACTGAGTCAAAGGATATGTGTTTTTTTTTTTTTTTTTTTTGAGACGGAGTCTCGCTCTGTCGCCCAGGCTGGAGTGCAGTGGCCGGATCTCAGCTCACTGCAAGCTCCGCCTCCCAGGTTTACGCCATTCTCCTGCCTCAGCCTCCCGAGTAGCTGGGACTACAGGCGCCCGCCACCTCGCCCAGCTAGTTTTTTGTATTTTTTAGTAGATACGGGGTTTCACCATGTTAGCCAGGATGGTCTCGATCTCCTGACCTCGTGATCCGCCCGTCTCGGCCTCCCAAAGTGCTGGGATTACAGGCTTGAGCCACCGCGCCCGGCCGGATATGTGTATTTTTAATTTTGATAAAAAACTTCCACATTGCTCTCCAATTTTGTGCCAATTTAGATTCCCATCAATCATGACTGAGAGTACCTGTTTCCTTACACACTTAGCAAGGCTTACCAACCTCTTCCGCATTGCTTGTATGGGATGAAAGGTGGTATTTCTTTGTAGTTTATTTTTCACTTCCTTTTCATTGGACTGCCTGTTCTTGTATTTGCTCCGTTTTCGTTATTTTTTTCTGATGGATTTGTAAGAGTGGTCTATATATTTAAAAAATTAGTCCTTTGAGTATAATACCTCAAAACTTTATGCCAGTTTGTTGTTTCACCATTGCCTTTGTTTACTGTGGTTTTCTCAGCAGAATGTTTTCACCATTATATAACTGAGTTTATCAATATTTTCCTTATAGCTTCTGGATTTTATATTATGCTTCCCACTCTAATAATAAAACACATTTTTCTATCCAAGTGAAATTAATTTTGATATAAAGACTAATATATGAACCAATCTAATTTTCTTTTATAAAATACTCAGTTGTTTCAAATATCATTTATTTATAATCCATGACTTCTCAACTCACAGGCAATGCCTCCTTTATTATATACAATATTCCTGCACGCATTTGGCCTACTTGGTCTCTCATCTTTCATTTACCAGTCTATTCATGTGCCTAGACAATTGTTTTAATTATTATAATTTTATATATATTGTAATATCTGATAGGTTGTTTCCCTCTACCCCATCCCTCGTTACTTTTATTTTTACAAAATTTTCTATACAATTCTTGCAAGTTTATTTACATGAACAGCCTTTCTTGTCAAAAAATCTATTGGCATTATGACTGAGATTATGTTGAAACATTTTATGTTAACTTAGGGAGAATAAATGTTTAATACTGAAATTTCTTATCCAAGAATATGGCATGCCTTTCCAGTTATTCAAGTTTCCCTTTGTGTCCCTGGGGAACTTTAGGTATTTCTTATTCAGGAACTGGATCTTGCACACTTATTATTAGTTTGTTGCCAGGTATTTTTTGTTTTTATTATGAGATCTTTGTTTCTATTATATTTTCTAACTATCTAGAAAAGCTATTGATTTCTTTGTGTATTAATTTTGTGGCCGGGCGCGGTGGTTCAGGGCTGTAATTCCAGCACTTTGGGAGGCCGAGGCAGGCGGATCACTTGAGGTCAGGAGTTTAAGACCAACCCAGCCAACATGATGAAACCCTGTCTCCATTAAAAATACAAAAGATTAGCTGGGTTTGGTGGCGGGTGCCTGTAATTCCAGTTACTAGGGAGGCTGAGGCAGGAGAATGACTTGAATCCAGGAGGTGGAGGTTGCAGTGAGCTGAGATTGTGCCACTGCACTCCAGCCTGGGTGACAGAGTGACATTCTCTCTCGAAAGAAAAAAAAATTGTACTGCCACCTTACTAAAATGTCTTATTAGTTGTTATAGTTTTTAATTTCGTTCTCTATGATTTTTATCAAGTACACAATCATATCATCTGCAAGTTCTGACCTCTTTACCTCCCTCTGATTTTTACATTTCCTTTCTTTTGCCTAACTGCATCTTTCCTGTAATTTTAAAAGCACAATTAAACATCACATCTTGGCTGGGCGCGGTGGCTCAAGCCTGTAATCCCAGCACTTTGGGAGGCCGAGACGGGCGGATCACGAGGTCAGGAGATCGAGACCATCCTGGCTAATACGGTGAAACCCTGTCTCTACTTAAAATACAAAAAACTAGCCGGGCGACGAGGCGGGCGCCTGTAGTCCCAGCTACTCAGGAGGCTGAGGCAGGAGAATGGCGTAAACCCGGGAGGCGGAGCTTGCAGTGAGCTGAGATCCAGCCACTGCACTCCAGCCTGGGTGGCAGAGCAAGACTCCGTCTCAAAAAAAAAAAAAAAAAAAACATCACATCTTCCTTTCTTATGAGACATGAAAAAGTCACTCAAACTTACACTTAGTAAATTTGAAGTGTATATGTAAAATTATTTCTAAGTCTGTAGATTACAAAACTCCTATGTCATGGAATTTACTAATACCAATAGTTACAATCAAATGCGGTAACTAGAGTTTAAAGGAAACCAGATAATTCTGTGGCCAATAAACACAACAACTGGAGTTATGTGTACTGAGAAAGTGCTAATCAAATCACACACTTTGGGGGATGAACTAATATGCACAGGAACATGGAGAAATTCTCTCTCAGAGAACTGACAATTGGTCATAGGCACTGTGTCGTATTTTTCCCCTTTAAATTAAACACATGGACCAGTGGAAGAGGCAGTATTGAAACTTTTTTAGTCTAATATTGACTTACATGTCACTCATAGACTATGATGTATTAATATTTTAATCTGCACCAATGCATTTCATATTTTATCTGGATTATCTAATCTTTATAAGTGAAGCATTAAGTTGATGGAGCTTTTTTCTTTAAAAATTATGTTAGTTTCAAACTAGTAACAACATAAAACTTGACTTGTAGACCTAAGGAAGGATCAAGCAAAAGATATATAAGAGGATGCCTGAGATATAGGTTACTTTAATATTTATAAGTACAATTTTTGAGCATCATTAAACTTTGCTTATCTAGATCTTGTATGACAAAGAACCTAGCTTTTTCTGGCATGTTACCCATACACCTGTGTTCTGAAATGCTGTTTCAAATATGAAGTAGCTAAAAAATAAAATAATTCATTATATTTGGCTTTTTTTTTTTTTTTTTTTTTTTTTTTTTTTTTATTGAGACGGGAGTCTCGCTCTGTCGCCCAGGCTGGAGTGCAGGCCAGATCTCAGCTCACTGCAAGCTCTGCCTCCCGGGTTGCATGCCATTTCCTGCCTCAGCCTCCCGAGTTAGCCTGGAGACTACAGGCCGCACCTCGGGGGCCCGGCTTAGTTTTTGTATTTTCTTGTTAGTAGCAGAGACGGGTTTCACCGCTGTATAGCGTAGGATGGTCTCTGATCTCCTGACCTCGTGATTCCGGCCCCATTCTCGGACCTCCCAAAGCTGCCTTGGGATTACAGGCTTGCAAGCCACGCGCCCGGTCGTCTATATTTGGCTTTAAAGTTTTAAAGTTCAGAGGAATTCACTGGCTATGCTCAGGAAAGAATGAAGGACCCTGTCATTCTCTTTGTCTTAACCTGCTAGTTTATCAAGATTTCTAGGAGTGGAATGTCTTATAGCTTTAATGGTAAAATTACTGCTTCTAGATCTTATCAGCTTCGAGGCTGGAGCAGTGTGGAACTGACTGACAGCTGAATGGAATACAGATGAAGTGATGGAGACTACAAGTCATTCAAAGCCCCATTTTATTAAATGCTTTAAAAATGAGGCCCAGATCCTTCAGTCAATTTATGGTTTAGTGTAGGAAGCAGACGGTTCATGGTACTCTGTCTGAGGAGTTTCATTTGAGGGACTGAGTTGGCCTAGGGAAAAGGGACACAGGAAAACAGAAAAGCTAAGATCATAATGGTGATACATGTTTCTGCCAAAATAAGTGGATAGAGTTTTAAAAAAAAAATATGAGGCTAACTGTAAAACTTAGTAAATTATTTTAAATAGAAATTACTGTTTTTCACATAAAATAAGAACTGTGGTTTATGCATAATTTATGCATACTTCTAACTTAAAATTTCTTCTAAGCGTATCTTCATATATGATAATTAAACAGAAGTGTTCATCTCATGTGACTATATTGCTTTTCTGTCTCAATGTAGTCATAACCAATAATCTAATATTATTTCAACATTTTTTCCTCTGGTAAGATAGATGGGCAATTCAGCTCCTTCCAATATAATCATTTCCCTTAAATATAAGGAAGTCCTTCATATACTAACAAGAAACAGAAAGTCTCCAAGACATAAGATGTGGCATTTTTCTTACCATTTGTGTAAAAAAAAAGAAAAAGAGAGGGAGTGAAAAAATATATATTCTGCTTGTATATCCTGCTAGAATATTGCTAGAATAATACTTTAAAAACTTGGTGGCAGGGCATGGTGGCTCATGCCTGTAATCCCAGCATTTTGGGAGGCTGGGGTGGGCAGATCACCTGAAGTCAGGAGTTTGAGACCAGCCTGGCCAACATGGTGAAACACTGTCTCTATTAAAAATACAAAAAATTAGCCAAGCATGGTGGTGGACACCTGTAATCCCAGCTCCAAGGGAGGCTGAGGCGGGAGAATCTCTTGAACACGGGAGGCGGAGGTTGCAGTGAGCAGAGATCACGCTACTCAACTCCAGCCTGGGTGACAGAGCGAGACTCTGTCTCAAAATAATAATAATAATAATAATTATAACAATGATAATAATAATTTTAAAAAAAGATAAGAGAGAACTTGGTAATACTGGTTGCCTCTAAGGATGAGAACTGGGAAACAGGTGAGAGAGACTCATGCACTTTCTTATATCTTTTGAATGTGCAACTTAAGAATGTATAACTAATTCATATAAATAAATTAAAATTTTAAAATCAAACACATGGCCATTGGTAACACAGAAGCAAAAGAATAAGAAGGTAAAATTATTTTGGAGTGCTAAACATATTTATTCTCTTAGAAAAAGCATTCCCTTACACCAAATTCATAAACATGCCAAGCCAAGAATAAATAAATAAAAGCACTCACAATTCTTAAATGAATTAACTTTCTATTAATTATATAAACTAGGCCAAACTTTTACTTATATAGCAGCAGATGGACTTTCAAATTATCCTCCAAATAATTAAATAAACTATAATATTTTACATTAATCAAAAGAGGTGGAAACATGAACAATATTAATTTCAACATATTTTTCTTGTGCCTCTTGGTGGGATCTAATTTTAGCAACATCCCATTAACATATATAAATACTAAATGTATATACATAAAGGTGTAAAAATTAACTTTCATATCACAGTCTCAAAAATGATTAATGTAATCTTACTTAAGTATTAAGAATTAAAAAAACCCCATACATAACCATCTAATTATAAGAATAAAATATTATTTTATGTAAGAGTGAGTAAATAAGGCTTTTAAAGCAAGTTGGTAATTACTGCTTACTCTGGTATAAGATAAATTATGCTGTGATGAGCACCAAAAAAATCACTAACTACATTCACAAACTTTTAATCTTCGAGTGAAAAGTATATTCAGTTCCAAAACTATAAAATTCTATAAATGATGTGATTATATAGAAAATAAGCATGAAAATACATTAGAACATCAAATGAATGAAAACAGAGGGAAATATTATGCTGATATAGTTAGAAGACAGATGTATAATGAGTTCAGATTTATGACTGTAGCCAATTCTTCTACCTTAACGTCCATGTGTTACTGAAATAGTAGCAATAAACAGATCCCTAACATATTCAGGTCACAACTTAGCTGAACCCATATCCAGTGATAATTCAATAAAAATGTTATAAAATCTTTCTGAAAAATGCTATTTAATATTATCCACAGGAAATGCCTTTTAAATGTACGTGTATGTATTTACATAAGTAAAAGCATGGATGTATATATCTATATACATAATTATACACACATGGACCATATAAAAGGAAACAGTAAATCAAAGGATAAGTAGTATTTTGACTAAATTTGAATATTAGTAGTTGACATAATATATTCATCATATAAAATTTGTTACCAAATTAACAAATGCTGACTTTTTAAACTTTTATTTTAAGTTCAGGGGTACTTGTCCAGGATGGGCAGGTTTGTTATACAAATAAATGTGTGTCATGGGGATTTATTGTAACAATTATTTCATCACCTAGGTGTGAAGCCTATTATCCATTAGTTATTTTTCCTGATCCTCTCCCTCCTCCCACCCTCTACCCTCCTCTAAGGCCCAGTGTGTGTTGTTCCCCTCTATGTGTCCATGTATTCTCATCATTTAGCTTCCACTTGTGACAACATGCAGTATTTGGTTTTCTGTTCCTGCATTAGTTTGCTAAGGATAACGGCCTCCAGCTCCAACCATGTCCCTGTAAAGGACATGATCTCATTCTTTGTTATGGCTGCTTAGTATAGTTTTATCCTTAACAACCTCAAATATGAATATTTTTAGTATAAAATTAATATATACAATTGATATTATAAATTGGTGTTTTGTAAAAGTTTTCAACTATTCCCAGTTTTATAATTCAGTTACTTTATCTGTTTAATTTACCAGTTAGTATAATAAAAATCACACATCAAATTTGTATAATGGATAACTTAAGGAGTAATGCCACCTTTCATACCTACATACCTACATAGAAAGTGTATCCCTTATAAAAAAAAAATAGAGGAAGAAGAATCAAACTATAAAGGTTAGCAATGCAACTGTATTTACATGAGCTGGATTAAACAATTTGGTTAATTTAGTGAGAGAGCAAGTAAATTTAGTAAACCCACATCCAGTTGATGCAGATGTTAAACAGGTATCAGAATCAGCATGAAGGCCAAGTAGGAACACCTAGAGGAGGTAAGGTAGGAAAGGAATGGGGTTTCAAAGGATGATATGTTAGAATAAGAGAGGGTGGATGAAATGAAAGTGGGAAAGGCAAATTTTGCCCCGTTTTTCAGTTTTCCTAAGGCCTTGATAAGTGGTATTTTCCTTTCACTGAAAATAATTTTCTAGGTGGCCTATAGGAGGAGTGCTATATACTACTGCCACCTTTTTCTATCTCTTTTCTTTTTATGTTGAAGATATAGTTATTTTTACATCTAGAATATTTTATAATTCCTTTGTAAATCTAATGGTTCTAAAGTAGGAGGAAATTATGAAATCATTTAGTCTAACCAACGCCTTATTTTATTGATAGGGGAACTGAGATCCAGAAAAGCTATGGTTTATTAGTAGCAATTCCCTTGCTTCTAATCTACATATATATACTGGTGTGACTAAAAGGTTTAAAATACTGTATTTAATATTATTAAAAGCAAGAGACAATAAATACACATAAGAAATGCTTCAAAATTACAAAGAAAAAAATTACAAAAAGGAACACTCCGCTCAGAAGAGCTAGTCATCTGTTCTGATGTTAGTAACAAATAGTGAATTAAAATCAAGAGTTTTTAAAAAATGAATTAGGGAAAAGGCACTGAATGATGAAAGTAGGAACACAAGAAATTACTACAAATACACAAAGGATATACAAAGTACTTACCAAGCACATATAATATCCTGGAGAAAATCCATAAAATGAGAAATATAAAGTTTCTCATATTACTATTTTCTCCCCAATTTATTTCTATCTCTATTTCATTGCAAGAACAAACTATATGATGAGATGATAAAATGGGATACATCTCCTTAATTCAAATCCCCAGCACCCTTTTATATGTAACACCTAGAAAATCTATTCCATTGCTGCTTTAGCTATGTGGTTCTAAATGACCATTCTCATATGCTTAGTTGAGGTGAAAAACAGAAGTTCAGGCTAGAGTTTGATGATATCAAATTCTGCAAAACTTTCTATGACTATTTATTTCTATTACATCATTTCAGTACATTAAAATACATTGTGTTGGCCGGGCTCAGTGGCTCACATGCTTGTAATCCCAGCACTTTGGGAGGCTGAAGAGGGTGGGTCACCTAAGGTCAGGAGTTCGAGACCAGCCCGGCCAACATGGTGAAATTCCATCTCTACTAAATAAAATACAAAAATTAGCTGGGCATGGTGGCATATGCCTGTAGTTCCAGCTACTTGGGAGGCTGAGGCAGGAGAATCACTTGAACCCAGAAGGAAGGGGTTGCAATGAGCTGAGATTGCACTACTGCCACTCCAGCCTGGGCCACAGAGTGAAACTTCATTTGAAAAAAAAAAAAAAAAAAAAAAAAACCCACAAACAAACAATAACCCAATGTGTTAAAATAAATATATCTATTAAATTTAACTTAAATATGTATGATCCTAAGACTAAGATACTATTCACTCATATCTATGATCAGAGCCAACACAAATATTTTTCATCTGAATCACCTATACTAATGCTTCCTAAAGTATCTCTCTGGTGGAATGCAACACGAATTTACACATGACACGTGGGTAAATATTTTTAATTTTACTATTTAAACACTGATTTCAATATGTATTAGGAAAAAATTACACACGATTTTCTATTTTAAAGGTGAGTCAACTTAGAAAACATATTAAGTTAGTAATAATACAGTTGGCATGAGAATATGGCAAAATTTACATATTTAAGGTTTGGGAAATGCTGGCTTACATAATGTAACTTCTCTGGGGATGAGCTAGCATAAATATTATTGTTGAAAGATGTGAAAATTCCAAGCTAAATTATATTTTATTCTCTGTATTACTGCCTGGCTTTTATCTCATAAAGTACGCATAATACGAAAGTGAGTTCTTTCTATATAAATTTAAGATATTTTACTGACGGAAGACAGCTTATTAAAACCAGCAGTTCAATGAGCAAAACTCACCTTTCTAATTTGCCAGTAAAATTAAAAACTCTAATTCACCTGATTAGAGGGCATACGTATCAGTAACATTCTGCATAATACTACATATGCTATATTCTGCAAACTATCACAATATTAAAACTATCTAACACATTCGTGCCCCAGTCCCATCTGTGTTGTTCTTTTCCCTCTATAAAAGGAAATGTTCATTAGAGACTATTAAAAGCTAAATTAAACTACCAAAAACTCAAATACTTACTGTCGCTGGGGAGGCCCGAGTTGTGTGTGTCACTGAGTGACCAGAATTCTCCATTGAGTTGCCGATCAGATAGGTTCCTCCAGAGCTGCTGATGAGTTGTCCTCCTGTGACGCCCATCTGAATCCCACCAGTGCCCACCATACTGTGGGATGAGACCACGGTAGTCACCTGGGCGGAACTCCCTTGAGTATCAAAGTAATTCCCTCCAGTGTTTTGGCTGTACATCTGCGTCTCTGTGTAAGGATACGTTGTTGTTCGGCTTTAGAAGAAGAAGGAGAAAAAAGAAATTTACTAGCTTATTTATGTCATCTTATTAATTTTTTTCCTAATATGAATGTAATTGAAACATATTGGTTGGCTTAGCCCTTGGAACATGGCAAGTTTTGCATTTTGTACAAAACTTCATTCCCAGAAACAGTTTGATTTACTTTTCAAATTAAGGGCTCACCCATTTAAATAAGTACCTCAACTAGTTCTGTACTACAGAGATTTTGCCCTCTCCTGGTGCCTACCTCCAGCATATAAATAAGTTCAGGTCTCTTCCCTCCCAGAAATCTTGCTGAACAACTTCAATTGCTTATAAAACATACTACAAATCCCAGTTTTAGAAAAGCTGGAACCTGGAATAAGTAGGAGTAGTGTGAGTAGTTGACTTAGCTCCTACTTTGCTAATATTCAGACTACTTAACACTCCTGGGTGAGTCCCAATAAACCTCCATGACTAAAGGAGCTAGCATGGATCTCTTTCTTACCTCCACAAAGATCTTAAGCAAATAGTTTACTCACCTTGGACCCTAAGTCCCTCCCTCATCTCTCTCTATCCCTTCACACTTAAGCTCCTCCTTTATAAGATGACTATTTCAACTCTTCATGTCCTCACTTTCCACTTTCCATTAGCCTTTCATTAAAACTGTTCATTAAAACTATTCCAACTCTTCATGTCCTCACTTTCCACTTTCCCTTAGCCTTTCATTAAAACTGCTTTTAATAAGGTCACTTGTGCCCACAGCTAAATACCAAGCTAAAAGACTCCTGTCAGTCCTTATCTCTTGTGACCTATCTATAGTAAGACACTGTTGGCCACTCCATGTTACCCTTTCCCTCCCTTTTCTGTTCTGATTAAGCTTATTTGATTCATCTATTTTTATTTTCAATTGACTATAACTTCAATTTTAAGTGGATCTTTTTAACTTTTTTATTTTAAAATACTAAGTTCTCAAGAAGTTATAAAAGTATATGTAGAACATGTTTTAAACATTCAAATACAAAATAGAAATTCCCAGTTCTTTTGCTATTATCTTCAGTGCTACCTCCTAAAGCTAGCCATTCCTGAGAGTTTGGTGTGTATGTTTTCAGATATGTCCTATCTTAAGATCTGGATATCTTAACCTCTTTTGTCCCTTAGTTTCTATAGCCCTTCTTTTCCACTTTTTGCTTTTTACCATAACCTCTCAAGAGCCTTTTGGAATCTCCAATTTTCTACCACATCATCAAATATTAATATTTTTCTGAGTTTTCTATTTTGAGCTCTTATTTTTATTTAGATCAAAGACCTTTACTACATACAGTACTGTATAATCATTTACATGCTCTTAGTAAACAATCTTACGTAAGTTGGTATCACTGCTCTCTTTACTTCCTAGTTATACTTTAAGAATATTAAATCTGGGTTTCTAACAGCCAAGTGGTCATCACTACTCAGAACTCCTATGAAATATGGGAGGTTGTGTAAAATGTAACATATGATGAGATTCCTTTCCTCTCTTGTTCTTTCTTCCACACTTCCGCTTCTCAGTAGAGGGCAGCACCACCATCCTCAGCGTTGGAAATTATTGATTACTCTTCCCTCTGACTGACATGAGTTGCTGAGTCCTGTCAATTTAATCTTCTAAATAATTTTCCAATTCTCTTTTTCCATTATCATACACACTACTTTAATTCATAATGTTCTCTATTATACAGGCTGAGAATACCTTATCAACAATGCTTGAGACCACAAGTGTTTTGGATTTTGGATTTTTTTCAGATTTTGGAATATTTTCATATATAAAATGAGAGATCCTGGGGATAGGACCCATATCTAAATATGAAAGTCACTTATGTTTCATATACATCTTATACACATAGCCTGTAGGTAATTTTATAAAATATTTTAAACAATTTTGTGCATGACACAAAGTTTGTATATATTGAACCATCAGAAACGAAAGATGTCACTCTTATGTTGGTGCTCAAAAACTTTCAAATTTTGGAGCATTTCAGATTTTGGATTTTGCATTAGGGATGATCAACCTGCAATTGCCTTCTAATTGATTTTCCCTTCTCTAATCAGTTGCTCTTGCAATCTATCTCCAACTTTGCTGCCAGGATAATTTTCTATAATGCAAATATAAAATAAAACTGCTTAAAACCTTCCTATGATTCTCTCTTGCCTTCAGAAAAAAGCTCAAAACTCTTGTCCATCTTACAAAATCATCAGGGGTCGTGACTACATAATCTCGAGACTTGGTATTAGCCATGTTATCAAATGCTCTCTTCACTCGCATCATATTGACCATTTTTCTGGTCCTGCTAAAAAGTGCCATTTTCTCTTGCCTTTCTACTTCACTACATAAGGATTCCTCTGCCTGAAAGGCCTTTTCATTTTTTTCCACCTCCCTTCCTTTGTCCTAATCATCCTTAAACTCCCAACAGAAGCTCCTTATCTCAAAATTATTT
This sequence comes from Rhinopithecus bieti, assembly GCF_001698545.2. Lineage (NCBI taxonomy): Eukaryota > Metazoa > Chordata > Mammalia > Primates > Cercopithecidae > Rhinopithecus > Rhinopithecus bieti. The sequence goes on along the minus strand of NW_016805194.1, from coordinate 75,720 downwards.
TCTGCATCCTTTGCCCTCTATGGCCACTCCTCACAGGGCTGTTATGTTTTATGTTCTGTACTTTCCCAACAAGCTTTGAATTCCTGAAACATAGCTCTCGATGTGTTAATTTCCTCAAGTCTTCCTACTCCCATCAGTACTCTCAACACTTAACACAGTTGCTGGTACACAGCTGGCACACTAAGCAGTCAACGAATAAAAATATTTAAAAGTACAGTAGACATAATAGCCAGTTTCATAAATTTCTGTATCACAAATCTTTTATTTTGTTAAAACATGAGAAATTATGCTAAACTACTCCAAGATTTTTGATTAATTTAAAACAAGTACTTTTAACCCATTATAAATTATACTTGTAATTTACAATATATACTTCAGTAAAATAATAAGAGTGTTCTGAAAATATTCCACACTGGGTAAAGTGCCCTTTCCAGAAAGAGCCACAGCAAATCCAGGTAAAAAGTTTAGTCTGGGGTGACGATAGAAACAAATTCATAGAAAACGTTTTTTTTCTTAAGTGACATAGAAAAATGTCACTTAAAATACACGTACCATTCTTCTCATCACTGCTATATTTCCCAACTGGAAATCTCATTTGTTTCTTTATTTACATGCTTATTTAATAAAATAAAACAGCCATGTTGGTTTCAAATTTAGATAAAATGAGAAATGAGGTCATTTTAATTTTTGTCTACCAAATATGACAGTGGCCCCACTTAACTATGCTTAAAACAGCACAATCTGATGTTGATATTTAAGTATAGTCAAATAAGCTGTACAAACAGATATAGGACAATAAATACTTTGACAGATGTGGGACATGGTGCCCCCTTTCCTTTTTATCATCTAAGCAGGATGATTCAGGATGCCCCCTACTAGTAAGCAGATTTCTCAAATAAAACATAATAATAGCTAAATATAGCTAATATTTACTGACCATTTACTATGCAACAGGCACTATTCTATGTGCTTTTTAGGTATTAGCTCATTAAATTTTCATAATAACTCCATGAGGTAGGTGTTGTTATATTAATAATTCCTGTTTCACATACAAGGTGAATAACTGAAGTTTGGATTGGTTAAATAACTTAGTCTACAGCACAGAGCTGATGAATCATGGATCTGGAATCTAAACAATCTATATTCTCAACCATTATGTCACAAAAAAGGAACATAACTTTTTACATCTGTCAATGATACATGTCAACAACTACTAAGGAATAGCTTAACAAATGGAATAGGGACCATATGAACTTCCTGTTGCTATTTGAGATTTCCTTACAGCTTACTTTACTGTTTTCTAGCACTACACTATTTTCCATTATTACCCAGAATGAGGCCTATAGACGATGTACTTGCAATTGTAAAGAAGAAGCCATGGAAAAGGCAGGGCCATTTCAGAAGATACTTACCACTTCAGATTGGAATTTTAGATGTTCTGTGATCATGGAAGTTGCTACCCCACCATAAGAAAAACATCCCAAGGGATCACTGCAGCTTTTGGGCCTGTCCTCTTTGTATCATTATACTCAGTAAAGGACAGTAATGCAAATAAATGCATCACAGATATATAAAATCTCTATATAGCCCTCAAAGTCAGTTCATAAGCTAAAAAATGACCAAAGAAGAGGAGAAGGGATAAAGTCACTAAAGAGTATGCCTAATCCATAAACTATCCCCATTACTACATCGTGCGACTGTGGACAAGGCTTGGCTACTCTATAAGCACACACTGGGGTAAAGAGTAGCAATTTTTAGGGAGAAAAAGCACACAATTATATTAAGGAATGAAGTGTGATAAACTATCTGAGTTTGGCTTTGACAAAAATACACTTGCAATTGGAAATGGGGGAGACTTTCAAACACTGGGTTGAGTAATACAGGCAGATTATAATATCCTTAGCTGGGCCAGGCACAGTGGCTCATGCCCATAATCCCAGCATGTTGAGAGGCTGAGATGGGTGGATCACCTGAGGTCAGGAGTTTGACACCAGCCTGGCCAACATGGTGAAACCCCATCTTTACTAAAAAAAATACAAGAAATCAGACAGGCATGGTGGCACACACCTGTAATCCCAGCTACTTGGGAAACTGAGGCAGAAGAATCGCTTGAACCTGGGAGATGGAGGTTGCAGTGAGCTGAAGTCACACCACTGCACTCCAGCCTGGGCAACAGAGCGAGACTCCATCTCCAAATTAATAATAATAATAATAATATCCTTAGCCACTGTCCCTTAAAGGTAAGAAGACAAGCATGAACCCACTTGTTGGAGTCCCTGGAGCCAGAGCCAGAGCCAGAAACATGCACAAGTAACAGGTAACTCCTAAAGGTTTTTTCCATGTCTAAATACTTTAAACTCCTGAATAAATACTTAAGAATTAATTTTAAAAGGAAGCACCAACAGCAAAATAAACAGTTCTTTTAAGGTACCAGAAATAGACTCTCTAATTCTGATATCTCAGATCAGCTCATCTTTTATATTGTATACTGAATATATTCTTCATAAGAGTTACTGCTTGCACACTATTTTCTCCAGAAATTTCCTAAACATATGTTCAAGAAAACGACTCAATTTTTGGCATATCAGATTGAAAGCAGCTAACTATTTCTGGACTGTACATTCCTGAAATAGATAAATCCCCAAGCAATTCTGTGCACATTTAAAAGATACTGCTATGTTCATTTTGTTTGTTGTGTATTGATTACCATAAACTAAATCATGAAAATAATGTTATATTATTTCTATAGCAGCAGAGAAATCTTTCCATTGTTCTGCATATGTATCCAGTAATGAATGTGAACACATCGATATGTGTATACTTGCTGACAGAAGCTTCTTCATAGCTGACTCTATTATAAGGTTCTATGTAAATGTCAGGACTCTGATTCATTGAATTCAGTAATTTTGTGCCGTTTGTTTCCCATCGTGCTAAGGCATCCTTAGCACATACCTTGGCTAAGGATGACCCTGAATATTCCCTACTTACTTATTCACTAGAATGATTATGGCAATTTATCTTAGCCATAACCAATTTTTTCTGTTTTCTTTATCTTCAGGTGTCTTATCCACAATTCCAGATACTCAGTATCTCTCAATTCTGTATTTTGTATTTTACTAAGATTTTGAATATCCTCCAACCAATAAGCTTGTCACTATAAAATCAAGCAATGGCATGAAAGTGATAAATTAAGGAAATAAAGTAGCTTGTAAATCTCATACCATAAATTGTATTATAAAGATGGAATATAGATATGGTGACCATTATCTTACATGGGTACAACATTTTATTGCTTTTAGGCTACTCTGCATACATTCTTTTAACAAATATTTAATAAGCATCTATTCTGGCACCTAGAATAAAAGGAACAACACAGACATGACCTCTACTGTTATTAGGGCTACATAACACAAGGAGAAAGTGGGCAAAAATAAGAAAGAAAATAAGATAATTAGAAGTTTTCCTCATTCCTATGAAAGCAAAAAAATACAATATAAAAGTAGAATAGGCCAGAGGCTTGGTGTCTCATGCCTGTAATCCCAGCACTTTGGGAGGCCGAGGCAGGTGGATCACAAGGTCAGGAGATTGAGACCATCCTGGCTAACATGGTGAGACCCTGTCTCTACTAAAAATACAAAAAATTAGCTGCGTGTGGTGGCGGGCGCCTGTGGTCCCAGCTACTGGGGAGGCTGAACCAGGAGAATGGCGTGAACCCAGGAGGCGGAGCTTGCAGTGAGCCGAGATCGAGCCACTGTACTCCAGCCTAGGTGACAGTGCGAGACTCCGTCTCAAAAAAAAAAGAAAAAGAAAAAGTAGAATAAATAAGAGAGAGCATACTAGATAGGATAGTCAAGGAAAGTTATCCCTGAAAGCCAGATTTTTTTTTTTAGACTGAAACTAAAAGATGAAAAGGAGTCAGCCCCACGGAAAACAGGAAGAATAATATTTTAGGAAGAGAATACAAAAACTCACAACATAGCACACAACACGGGAAAGATACTGATATTTAGAAAGAAATTAGAAGTCTGAAGTATTTTAGATATAACAAATGAGAAAGCTGTTAGAAAGAAATGAGGCCAAAGTAAGTAAAAACTAAACATGCATGCAGTGTAAACAATTTTCTTAACTGCAGGCCATGATCCAGTAGTGAGTCATGAAATGAATTTTAATAGGTCACAACAGCATTTTAAAAAGAGATTAGACTAGACTAGAAAACATCAGTGCTTATTACACTTAATGAGAATAAGAATCATTTTTAGAAATTTTGTTTCTATCATATACAGAATATACACATAAATGATATGTGTGTGAATGCCCGGGTATGTATGTATGTACTTACCAGAGTATGAAATGTACGCCTAACTTTCTCACAGTGGGTGATAGTTTTAAAAGCTTAAAAGCCACTGTTACAGACTATTGTAAGAAGTTTGGATTCTGATTTGGGCTGGGATAGTGGTAAAGACCTTATGGGTAGGAGGAGGTAGGGCAATGTTCTAGCCAGAGAGACAACCTACAAAGTCCTGAGGCCAGACAGGTAAAAATACACCATGAGAAAATGGAGTTGCAATCAGGGACCATGACTGTGATGGGTCATGTAAGATGATTCTGGAACCTGTGAATTAGATACAACAATAGGAGGTGATCTTATTGGAAGCCGGCTCAGTGAAGTGAGGGCATTATATGTCTGATTGAACTAGACTGAGTTAATAACTAAAGGCAGCCAGAATGAGCCACTTTTTAATATCTTAGAAAAGTTTGAGAGCACAAGAGGTGCATTTGGGAACCAGGGACAAATGATTTTAAGAGACAGGGGGATATATTATCTTCCTTAAATCTACATGAAGTTAATCATACAGGTTAGAAGTTGTTACCCCACTTCTATAGATGGGGAAAGTAAGATGTGAGGAGGTAAGAACACTTGCTCTGAGGATTACACAGAGAGTGAAAAGATGAAGGAAGACTGGAACTCTGGTCTGGCTATCTCCCAGTCCAGTGCTCTTTCTGTTACGCTACCTCTGTTTGAAACGTGTACACACTGCCAAATAAACTGGATTTAAAGAGGAATGGCAAATTAAAATGTTCTTAGAAAACTCACTATATGATTGAGGAAATTAGGCATATGTTTTGGAGCAGGATAAAAACTGGCCCTACACTTTTTTGTTTTGTTTTATTTCTAAGGACTTGGAGGAGAAAGTAATATTTGGTTTTGGAGAAATCTAGTAAATATTTTATTTCTTGCTGTAGAATTTTCTTGTTTTTTTCAGAAAATGTCCCATGAATCCACACACTCCTTACCAAAAATAATTGACCAGGAAAACCATTTCAGTCAATATAAAAAACAAACAGTAAAAACAAGGTAGGACGCTCTTTTCTTCTCATTATTTAATTACTTTTAAATTACTTTCAAGCCCAGTGGTGTGCAGACTCTTTTCCAATTAAATTTATATATTAACTTCAAAGTGTCAAATGGATAAAAGTAGAACATGCTCCAGTTGAAGGGAGACACAGATGATGGAGCAGAGTCTGTTTCTCTCTTTCCTTCCCAGTACAGCCACCTCTGCGCCTCTCCTCCACCGCAGAACTCCAGGGCTCCACAGAACACAGACAACCAGTGATTAATTCATTGATTCCAGGGAACACAGACAACCAATAATTAATTAAGTGATTCTGTCAGTTGATCAACAGATAATTATTGAGTATGTCTCAAGAACCATATTTTGTAACAGATAAAACAGCATATAAAGCATAGCAAAGTCACTACCCACAAAGGATTTAAAATTCTTTAATTCAAAGGAACTACTAATATCCTAAATACTTATTCCACAATTTTAAGCATTGTGACAGAAAGACCTATAGCCTATATCCCTGCCTAGGAATCTAGTCCATTTTTATCATGTTGAAGATTCACTGAAGTAGAGATACTTACCGGAATTTTTGTTTGTTATACAGCGTCTGAACTCTCTATGTTTGTACAGTTTCTTAACTTGTGAATGTTGGTGGAAGACTAATCCCACTTCCAAATATAATAGCTCAGAAAGCCAGGTACTGGCTTTTCCAACCTCCCTTATAAACAAGCTAAAGGAAATCAACTTAGGACTCAAATAACCAGGTGAACTTGCTCTAAATAAGGAGCTAGGGGCACAAAGCAATGGAAATGGTGACACACTGTGAGAGACATGTCAAGTTTACAGTGGCAGTAGGGACAGGATCCAAGATCAGTATGCAGGGGTAGCAATGGCAGACAGCATTCGGGATGGCTGCAGTGGTGTGGTGTCTGTACTGCACTATCTCTGTGTTATGGTTTTGTGCAAGGTCTGCCTGCTGCCTGACATCACTTGTGCCTACCTTTTCCCAGCATGATTCTCCAGACTTCCTGGAAATTCTGTGAGTCACAAATATCTTTCAATAAATTCTTTGTCTTAAATAGGTCAGAGTTGGTTTCTGTTGCTTGAAACCAAGAACCTCTGCCTTAAACAGCTTTAAATTATGGAGTTTTTACATGGACCACCAAAGCCCTGCAAAGAAGTAGCTACATTATTTGGAATCTTCAACAAATTGCATATATATATATATATATACACACACACACACACACACATATATGTATATATGTAAAATCTCTGCCTGGCCCACATGCACTACTTATTGACCTATTTAAGTTTCAAAACAGATATTCTCAAGTGCTCCACATCAGACTGAAGGCAGAGGATACACCAGAAAGATGACATGTCTATTTTGTGGAAGACACCAAAAGGAAAACAGTACTTCAGAAAGGAATTCAAGTGACCTGATATTAAACCTCACCTTATTACATAAGAATAAAAAACAATAGGTTAAATATAAAGTGATAAATACTACTGAATATCACTAACAAAACATCTGCTTTCACTTATATTCAAAAGACATACTTATTTCTTCTAACTTCAACTGCCATAACAAAAGTAAAAAAAGAAAAGCATTTATTCAGCCACTGCTATACCTACTGGGGAGGAAATGCAAGAATAAATGTTAAAAGTCAGTAATACTTCTTGTAATAATTTACTAAGTTTTCTCCTTCATGTGTCGTATTTTCATTACTATATATGCTGATAATATAGAATATTGGAATCATAACTTTTAACATCCTATGATTATTTTGTAAGGAACTGCACATCTTTACTTAGCATTTAAATTCTTTATTTCTGTAGGGTAGAACAGTGGTTCTCACACTTTTAATGTGCATCAGAATCACCTGGAGTGCCTGTTGCAACACAGAGAGCTAGGTCCCACCCCCAAAGTTCCTAATTCTGTAGAACTGGGGTGGGCACCAAAAGCGGGCATTTCTAACAAGTTCTCAGTTGATGTGAATGCTACTGGTCTGGGGAATACACTTTGAGAACCATTGTACTAGTTGATACTACAATTATGAAATCTGATTTTCACAGGAATGAAAGGGAAAAGGTGTTTTAAAATTTATTCTAGGCCAGGCGCAGTGGCTCATGCCTGTAATCCCAGCACTTTGGGAGGCCAAGGCAGGCAGATCACGAGGTCAGGAGTTCGAGACCACCTTGGCCAATTTGGAGAAACCCCGTTTCTACTAAAAAATACAAAAATTAGCCAGCTGTGGTAGCGTGCGCCTGTAGTCCCAGCTACTCAGGAGGCTGAGGCAGGAGAATCACTTGAACCCGGGAGACGGAGGTTGCACTGAGCTGAGATGGCACCACTGCACTCCAGCCTGGGTGACACAGTGAGACTCCATCTCAAAAATAAAATAAAATAAATTAATTCTTTTAGCCTACTTGAGTTTTAAAAAAAAACCCCAAAGTCTACTGTTATAAAAAGGAATTTTATATTCTGTGGCAGTTGCTCATGATAACATTACCAAAATTTCCAGTGCTATAATGGTTTTTGAAGCATACCAAAAAGATATACATAGTCAGTACATATATGAGTCACTTGCCCTGACAACAGAGGTCAGGGAAATAAATATGGACTTAAATCAATTTTAGCAGAAATGCCATTATAAAAGATTTGATTTGAAGTCACTGATAAAATTTATAAACAAGAAAACTGAGTAACCACACACATGTACGTAAATCTCAAACGTTTTCACAAGTCTCAGAATACAAAATTAATGTGCAAAATCACAAGCATTCTTATA
>NW_016805194.1:64024-66060 GCF_001698545.2 Rhinopithecus bieti | reverse complement strand
CAGCTGGAAACCATCATTCTTAGCAAACTATCACAAGAACAGAAAACCAAACACCGCATATTCTCACTCATAGGTGGGAACTGAACAATGAGATTACTTGGAGGGAAAGGGAACATCACACACCGGGGCCTATCATGGGGAGGGGGGAGGGGGGAGTGACTGCATTGGGAGTTATACCTGATATAAATGACGAATTGATGGGTGCTGACGAGTTGATGGGTGCAGCACACCAACACGGCACAAGTATACATATGTAACAAACCTGCACGTTATGCACATGTACCCTAGAACTTAAAGTATAAAAAAAAAAAAAAAAAAAAAAAAGTTTTTCACCAGAGGGAAAAACACAGCAAAACAAATAAGAAAGCTATGTGAATTCCACATCAGCAGCATCTCAATTCAGTTTCATTCATTTTTTTCCCTGTGTACCTAAAGCCATCAAGTAGTCAGCTCCTCTCTCACCTATCATTCAATGCTAGTCTTTAATTCACTCAACAAATATAGACTGAGCACCTATCATGTGCCACTGTTCTAGGTATTAGAGAGAGAACAGGATGCAAACAAACCAGGTCCCTGCCCACATGAAGCTTACATTCTAGTGGGGGAGAGACAAGTGATCAGTTAAGAATGATAGTCAAGAGAATGACAGATAGTCATACATGTTATGGAAGAAACGTGGTCTCTCTTAGAGAATACCAGAGAAATATGTACACCAATATGCTTCTGAAGCTAAAGTCACAGAAAACTTATCTGGTCAATAGTAAGAATGAGGAGAAGCAAATAAGATAGGAAGAGAAAAGAATATAGAGTCAGAGAAGCCAGAAAAAGACACTGATTTAAGGATAGAGTGGTTGACTGGTTGATGGCTAGAGATGAAGTAAATTTAATCTAGAAGGATGTCTGTTAGATTTAACAACTGAAGGTCATCAATGACCTTGATAAGGGCAATTGCATTGTAATGTGGAGAAGCAAGCAAGCTTGGAAGGGGTTGAAGAGTATGTGTTAAGCAGTATCTCAATTCAGTTTCATTCATTTTATCTCTGGTACTTAAAGCCACCAAGTAGTCACCTCCTGTCTCACCCACCATTAAATGCTAATCTTTATTTAACTCATTCAGCAAATACAGATTGAGCACCTATCATGGGCCATTGTTTTAGGTATTAGAGAACAGGGTGCCCTTTCATAGTCTTTTCCACAGAAGGGCAGTCCTCTCTCCAAGAGAAATTTCTAAGTAACCAGCCATATACAATTACTGAAATCTAAATGGCAAGTGGATTCAAAAACCAACTCCTATACCAGTCGGAATGTGTACATAAGTAGAAGCATAAATGAATTAAGCACCTCCGCATCTCAATTACAGAATTCCATGTAACCATTTCTCTTAGGGACACAGCATTTGAATAATAATAAGAAAGCATAATTTCACCTGCAAATACTGAAATTTCATATTCCACTTACAGAGGAAGAGACTGAAGAAATATTCCTTTTATGGTTCCTTATTAATCATTTAAAGTGTATGGGAAAATAATTAGATGACTTCAAAATGCACTAATACATGATTTTCAAGAGATGACTATAGGTATAGTACTTTAAAATGGATTTTAAATTATTCAATGTCAATATATATTAGTGTACCACTTCCCAAAGCATAACATGTGATTTTATTAGATATTATTCAGGTAAAAGTGTTCTGTGGTTCTGTACATTTCTATAGGACTTTTCAGAGCTTTTAAAAGGGTAACAGGAATTGAGTGTTCTAAAGAGAAAGTGAATCACATAGTGTTTCCCTGCTTGTGTAACCACAGAACTCTTAAGGGACTAATGTATAATGGATCATGGTATGAGAAGTTATGTATTGGAGTTGAGAAATCTATAATCTAAACAGGAACACTACTAGAACAGATATACACACAATGAATAATTTTGCGTTTTAAAACACTGATTATCTCTAAACAGTGGGCAAGCTTCAAAGAGTGGTTTTATAAGAAAATCCTTTAAAATAAAGATTTCTTTTCTTTTCTTTTTTTTTTTTGAGA
>NW_016805194.1:50118-63960 GCF_001698545.2 Rhinopithecus bieti | reverse complement strand
GATGGTCTCGATCTCCTGACCTCATGATCCACCCGTCTCGGCCTCCCAAAGTGCTGGGATTACAGGCTTGAGCCACCGCGCCCGGCCAAGATAAAGATTTCTTAATTTGACCATAATACAGCATGATGTCTCTATTTCCACTTTGACTAGCATGATGTAGGAGCCAGTGGGGGTGGTATGAGTCAAAAAAGAGTGGGGGAAGAAAAAAATCTTTTTATTTAAAAAAAATATTTCTTAGCTACACCAAGAAATTTCCATTGAAATGAACTCTCTACATGGTATGCAATGTTTCCCAGCAGGTTTAATCATAGTATTCTAAATGATTAAATATCATAAATAGTAAGAATTTATAGAAATAAAGATAATGATCAAGACTTTGAGAAAATCTTGGAAAAACTACTGCAAGGAAATACACAAATGATGTAGCATAGGTTCCTACAGAAGCAAGGATAAAATAAACAGGGGCAAAAGTGAAATAAATTACCTTCTCCCTTGAGCAAAAAGCTACTATATTCCAACACACAGTGCTGTAAAGCAGTCTCAGTTGTTTAACTTAAATGTACACTCACTCACTAACCCACACTGTTATGCCTGTTTTGCTGGCAGTAATTGTCCATATTCACAGGGAGAACCAGGTAAACACTTCAGTATCATCAAATTATAATGATTACACTTTTTCATAAGTGACGACACATATCTGTGAGAGCTGTCATCACCTCTTGAGTGAGACCCCATGCATTATGGCTACATGACATGGGGACGCTGGTGACAAGAGCATTAGTAAGCATGCACAGGTTGTAGGGCCATGTACTGGGTGCTCAAAAGTTCATGATAAAGATCAGAGTCCCTATCTTCTGGAAGTATCATTAGCAAAAAGCATTTATTATCACACAGAAGTGGGACTCTGACTGTGATACAAGTCAGGGATCAAACACTAACTTGCTATTAATTCAGTGTGGTAGAATAGAAGAATATGGAATATTCTTTCCTAACATACATGGAGTGTGCCAAATAAAAAGAAGCTACAGAAAGACCCTAAAATGAACATTAGAGACAAAAATTGTAATAGTCAAATGTCAGCACTACAAAATTACAGAAAGACTGAAATAGCTTATGCTGAAAAAAATTTTCCAGTCCTATTTGAGAAAAAATATTCAAAGTCCCTAGTTGCTAAAATTTTGAGTATAATTCATGGCAGCACAATGACATTTCCTTATTAAGTATAAAAATGATGCTATAGAACCTTTAGTCAAAAATCATCCTTGATAGTAAAGAAAGGTTTTTAAAGATGCATCTTCTCCCTCTTGACCAAAAGTGCACATTTGTGACATTATCGGCTAGAGTTGAGGATACAATTTGAGTCCACACAGACCAGATCAAAGCTAATTGGACTTTGTGACAAATGACCTCATGACCTAGACCTCATTAGTCATGATCTAACCAACTGAGCTAGTGGGCCATAGAAAATACATGTTAGCACTAGATATTTGCTTTGAATCATTTCTGCACTTAAACGGGCTCTATAGTTTTAAAGAACTTACCTTACAAATGCTGTTTTTCTAAGGTTTTGTGAATGAATGAATTCATTCAACTCATGTTTACCTATTATGTGGAAGACCCTAAGATCATTGATAAAGCAGTTTAAAAATGCACAAGACAATATGCAGAATTTAGAACCGTAAGTAGTCGCGAAAAATGTAAACAAAGTGCATAATTTTACAGCAATAACTAATGTTTATTGAGTGCTTACTATTCTTTAGATGATACATAAAGCACTTTTGATTAACTGAGGTTACAGGCTGAGTATCCTATATCCAAAATGCTTGGAACAAGCAGTAGTTTCGAATTTTTTACTTTTTCACATTTTGAAATATTTGCATTATATACTTACCAGTTGAGCATCCTTAAGCTGAAAATCTAAAATCTGAAATGCATAATGAGTAGTTCCCTTAAGCATTATGTTGGTGCTCAGAAAGTTTCAGATTTGGGAGTATTTTGGATTTCTGATTTTCGGCTCAACTGGTACTCCATTTCATACTTAACAGACTAATCTCTCCACTTTAGCTTGGACCAATACAAAACGAGAAATAACTGTGATAGGTACTATACAGTTAACTCTCTCAGTACCCATTCCAACTGCCCTTTTCCCTTGTCACATTCTACCACAACAGACATGAAAGCTACAAACTCCCATTCTTACATTCCCCTGCAGGTGACCATTACTACTTGTCAAAGACAAAGATGAAATGACAACTGACAACTGGGTGACCTCTAGCAGTGTCTAGAAAGCCATTTATTTTCCCTGAGAGCATAAAGGTCGAAGTGGCAGGTGTCTTTTTCATTTGGTATAAATGCCAACAGTAGTTTAAGTTTACAGTAAAGATTCCAAAATCATGCTCCAGGGGGCCCTGGACCTAAACAACAAATAAGTAGAGTGAAAAACATTCGTAGTGTGTCTAAAATATGTAAAGAGGTATAGATTTAAGAGGGTAACAGAAATTTACTGACTTTATAATGGGCCAATCACCTAAGTAAATGTAAATGAAACAAAATGACAAGTTCTCATTGAGGGAGAGTTCTTCCTACTATGGGAAACATAAACAAGCATTCATAGTACAATGCTGTAAGTAAAAGTCAGGGGATAATGTTGCCTTTTATAAGGGAAGGATAAGCTAACTGCAGAGAAGGAGAGTCAGGGTCCACGTCACAAAGAAGGGAGTAACATGTCTGTCTATAAAGATCACACTAGACTGGGTTTGGGGAGACTGGGAGGAAAGGAGAGAAGACAGAGAATGCTATTTCAGCAGAGAAAATGACATGTCCAAAAACCTAGAAGTATGAAGGGGAAATATTTGGGGAAAAATGCGCAAAGTTGGTTATGCCTAGAAGGTAGAAAATAAGGCTAGGGAGGTAGGAATGGGGAGAAAGCCAGTGTGGAAAGTTAGATTTTATTTTATAGGCAATGGAGGTAGTGTTAGGCAGTAGTGATGTGGGTAGATTCAGTGACCAAATATAGTAAAAAATGAGAGAAGTAAGAGTCAATGAAAAGCTTCTAGTTTTGTATCATCTATTATGTACCAGGCTGTGTATTCGGTACTTTAAATATATTGCCTTGTATCCTCACAAAAACTCAATAAGAGTGAGATTATTCTCCTTCCACTTCCATGGAAACAATAACAAAAAGCTCAGAATATTTAAGTACATTGGTCACAATTATAAAATGAATATGAAGTTAACCAGAATTCTGTTTTTAGTTATAATAATAGATAACAACAACTGAACTCACAGGTCATGAATACTTCTGGTGTTAAGAGTTATTACAGTGGTGAATAAAAACAAAAAAAGTCCTGCCGAAACTTCATGGAACTTATAGGTTGAAATCATGGAAATAAATGAAATCACTCAAGGAAAGAGTAGATGTAGTAAGAATAAAGACAGCAGAGGTTATCATCCCGGGGTATACCAACATCGATGGGAGGTGGGCAGAAGAGTCAGTGAGAGAGCCTGAATTCATTTTAGGTTAACCGAGGAAGCCAATGGGTTGCAAGCAAAAAAGCCAATTTGGAAACAATCCTAGTGACTTACAATAATTCTTAGTTTATTTATTTATAATAACATTCTGCGTCTTATTCCAAAGCAGCTAAGAAGCCCAAATAAAAATTTATACTATTATTGAGGCAAAAGAGATAACCTGGTTTCGGGCAGGGGGCAGGTTTAGGTAGGAAAGTAAGATTTATTGAGTAGCAGGCAATTTTATGTGGAATATCTTATTTTAAAATGTTTAAAATCCCAAACTCCATCACATAAAATTGACCTTGTATATAAAACAAAAGCATAGAGTTTAGAAGCTATCATTAAAATACAGATATCACTAACAAGGGGTACATACATTTTTTCTCTGCACAGGAATAACTATTAAAGGGCATAAGACTTTTAATAATTTAAAATATCCTGTGGGGTTAAGTGAAAGGAAAATGAGCGCATATTCTTAATAAATGTAGATAAAAGCTCTAAACATCAGCTTAATTTCAATAACTCTGTTCTAGTACAAAGTTACTCTGAAAACAAGGAAACAATCTGGGAATAGTAGGAGGTGTTCAAAAGTACATTATTTTTCTCTGAGTGGGGGAATTAAAAAGACTTCCACATATAAACTTACATTGCTCCATTGGTATAGACAGTATCGCTTCCTTCCACATACTGCACCTGAGCTGGATAGACATGTTGTACCTGCTGCACAGTCTGTACCTGCTGTACCTGAAAAACAAGTATTAGGACCTTAGTAAGAGGTAGGTATGATAGGAAGAATACAGAGCATTAGATCTACCTCAAAGGTTTCTCTGGTATCATTGATAAATGTGAGAATGACTTATAAGAAAAACTATCAGATTCATGCTGTAGTTTCAAGATAAGTGTGTGTTGGTTCCAGAGCAACTACAACATTTATGCAGAATAAATTCTGTAACATTCCTGCAGGTATAAATGTATAGACACATTTCAACTGTTCAGGTTTAAAATTATAAAAGTTCTTGGCCAGGCACGGTGGCTCACGCCTATAATCCTAGCACTCTGGGAGGCCAAAGTGGGCAGACTGCCTGAGCTCAGGAGTTCAAGACCAGCCTGGGCAACACACTGAAATGCTATTAAAATACAAAAAATTAGCCGGGCATGGCGGCGTGTGCCTGTAGTCCCAGTTACTCGGGAGGCTGAGGCAGGAGAATTGCTTGAACCCGGAAGGTAGAGGTTGCAGTGAGCCAAGATTGTGCCACTGCACTCCAGTCTGGGTGACAGAGTGAGATTCTGTATCAAAAAAAAAAAAAAAAAGAAAAGTAAAAAAAGAAGAAAGTTCTTATTTTGGTGACATGAAATTCTATTCCATTTTAATTTTAAAAATTAAAGCTGAATTTTTTAAAATCAAGAACAATTCATATAGAAAATTTCAAATACTCAAATTTGTAAAAAATATTGTAATAACCCTATGTACTTGTTATCCCAAGATAATGATCTTTTCATGTTATTCCCTTCATAGTAGGCATCATTTTAAAAGTCGATAATAACAGAAGGGGCAGGTGCAATAGGTCACCCCTGTAATCCCAGTACTTTGGGAAGTGGAGGCAGCTGGATCACCTGAGGTCAGGAGTTCAAGACCAGCCTCCTGACCAACGTGATGAAACCCCGTCTCTACTAAAAATACAAAATTAGCCAGGCATGGTGGCGCATGCCTGTAATCCTAGCTACTTGGGAGGCTGAGACAGGAGAATCACTTGAACCCAGGAGGCAGAGGTTGCAGTGAGCTGAGATTGTGCCATTGCACTCCAGCCTGGGCAACAAGAATGAAACTCTGTCTCAAAAAAAAAAAACAAAAAAAAAAAGGAATTCCAGAGATTATATCATTTCACAGGTAAATATTTTCATTTGTATTTCTAAGAGATAGGAATTGTTTTTAGCATGAACACAATAATATCACATATAAAACATTAACTATTCCTTAACATCATCTAAAACTCAGTCATTGTTAAAATTTCCCTGATGGGTCCAATCACTATATTACTGGTTTTTTCAAAGTAAGATCCAAACATGGTCTACATGATGCATTTGGGTTGATATTTTCTTTCTCTTTGACTCTCCAACAGTTCCCCCATCATTTTTATTTCCTGCCTATTACTTATTCAAGAAACTGGGTCATTTATCTTGGAGAATTTCTGGCACATAGATTTGATAAACAGCATCCTGAAATGTCATTTAATATGTTCCTCTATCTCATGTATGCTGTATAAACTGGAACCTGTTGGGGCTTGAACAAGTTCAATTTTTTAAAAGTTGTGTACTTCCTATGGTACCATATCAGTTGACATATAACAACTGGCTGTCCCTCTGCAATGTTAAGTTTGACCAGTGGAGTCATACGTTGTCAGCTGGATCTGTCTGTTAATAGTATCCTGCTCCCTATCCACGATTTGCCTGAGGATATTAGTAGCCATTGATGATCATTTCCTACAGATATTATTTTAATAAATAAAGGTTGTTAACTTGTGGTAGTCTATTATTCTTTCTTCATTTATTAGCAAAATCCTTCTATAAAGAATAAATTCCTCTCATTAATTATTTAGTTACTTTGAAAAGTTTTTATGGGAAGAATAGGATAAGTACATGATTCTTTTATATTACATCACTGAAAATGACTTTATCCCCCAGTAACCTCCAGAGGTGATCGATGTGTTTTTTCACTTTGTTTTGTTTGTATCCTTATGATTCTCAGCTTTTGAACATATTGAATGATTTTCAATCCTAGCAGTCTTTTTTCCTTGCTAAAATTGTCCCATTGTTGGCCAATGGTAGTCTCTTCAAACTGGTTCCTATGACATAAGCCCATCTTTCTTAACTCTGCTACTTTCTGCTATAACAAATGTTCTAGACTTTTGTCATATTTCCTACTCAAGATCTGGAATCAGACATTTCTTCAAAAAACCCTGGCTCTTGTTAGTGGAAAATGGTATTCAAAGACTACAACTGGAACCCATGAATGCTCACTGCTAGGATGCTATTCATATTTCTAGGTCCTTTCATTGATCAAAGCTAGAAATACAAATATTTTGAAGGATAAAATACATATAAATTCATACTAATTTTTTCATTGAATTTTAAATAGATAAAAATTAAATATACCTTTGATATATTTGCCCATCTTTGCTCTTAATGCTACAAATTTTGGTTACTAGAGATTTTAACATGATTACTTATTTGCTTTATCATGAAATTTTATGGTTTCAAAATAAAATACCATATTACTAATATTTGATTATTAAATATTATTTGTTTCCTCCAATTTTTCTGCCCTTAAGATATATGCCCCTAGAGATGTATAATTGTATTACTATAAAGTCACTTAAAATAAGGCATCAGCTTGATACACAGTTAAATTCATGTGTTTAATTTTCTTTTTAATTTTAGGATTTGCTGTATTTAATTTTGATTTAATTTTGCTTTATTATTACATAAAATATCTATGTGGTTCCAAAGCCAAAACTATAAAACAAGGAATATATTTGGACAGATGATCCTCCTTTCATCCCTGTTGCCTCTATCATACTAACTGCCCCCAACACCCCCCATAGGTAACCATTTTCACTATTTTTTGGTTTATCCTTTCCTTGCCTTTCTTTTTCTCTGTATCTTTTTAGACATACACGCAAATGTATATGAATGTGTATATAAGTACCCACATGTGAATACATATACACCTCATTCTAAGAAAAAAAAACAGCATTTTACACACACTGTTCTGAACCTTGCTTCTTAAACTTAACAATATAGCATACATTTGAAGATCATTCAAGTATGATACATTATGACATAAAATAAAAAAGGAACCTATTTCTTTTACTTGGAATTATGAAAATTTTCCTCACTACAAAATTCAGAAGTGATAAAAAACACTTTTAAATAAAATTGTAAACCTGTTTGCAAGGTTAAAATATAATAAGCAAAACCAAAGACAAATGAGCATCCAAAATTTTGAGAGAGAAAGACTGATAATCCTATTTTTAAAATGTATAGAAAATCTTGGGTTGGGTGATGCCTTTTTAGATATAATACCAAAGGTGTAATTCATCGAACAAATAATTGACAAGCTGGATTTCATTAAAATGGAAAATTTCTACTTTGAAAGACACTGTGAAGAAAATGAAAAGACAAGTCACAAACTGGGATAGAACATTTGCAAGACTGATCTGATTAAGGATTGTCATCCAAAATTTACAAAGAGCTCTTAAAACTCAACAATAAGAAAATAAACAAGCTGATCTTAAAAAGGGCCAAAGACCTTAATACAGATGACAAACAAGGATATGAAAATATTCTCCCATCATAAGATACCAAAATCTAAAACACTGAATTAGAATGGCCAAAATCGAGAACATTGACAATACTAAATGCTAGCAGGGATGTAGAAAAATATATAAACTCTCATTCATTGCTGGGAGGGATGGAAAATGGTACAGATACTTGGAAAGGCAGGTTGGTAGTTTCTAACAACACTAAACATAATCTAATCATATGATCCATTAATCATGTTCCCTGGTATTTATCCAAGGAGTTGTAAACTTATGTATACACAAAAACAGGCATACATGTTTATAACAACTTTATTCGTAATTGCCAGAACTTGGAAACAACCAAGATGTCCTTCAGAAGGTGGATGGAAGAATAAACTGCACTACACATCAAAACAATGAAATATTGTTTTCATTAATTCCAATAATGGAATATTATTTTGCACTGAAAAGAAATGAACTACCAAGCCATGAAATGACATGGAGAGAACTTGAATGCATATGACTAAGCGAAAGAAAGTAATCTGAAAAGGCTACATACTGTAGGATTTCAACGATCTCACATTCTGGAAAAGGCCAAATGACGGAGACAGTAAAAAGATCAGTGGCTGCCAGTGGGAGAAAGGAGAGATGAAAAGGCAGGGCCCGCAGGATTTGCAGAACAGTGAAACTAGTCTGTATGATACTGTAATGGTGGATACATGTCATTATACATTTGTTCAAAACCATAGAATGTACAACACCAAGAATGAATTCTAATACAAATTTTAGACTTTGGTTGATAATGATGTGTCAATGTAGGTTCATCAGTAATAACAAATGTACCTCTCTGGCAGGGAATGTTTATAATGGAAGAGGCTATTCATGTGTGAAGCAAGGGGTTTTATGGAAATCTCTGTACCTTCCTCTCAATTTTGCAGTAATACTAAAGGTGCTTTAGAAAAATGAAGTGTTCTCAAGAAACTAAAATCTTTTTGTAAATGTGAATGCACATACATATGTAAATATACAAACATATTCTAGTTTAATTAAATAATATAAAAATGAACAGAATAAAATAAAATCATGCAAATATTTATAGACCTTGAAATGAAGAAACCTCCCTAGAAACATTCAAGAGCCAAATGCCAGAAAAGTCAGTCAGATTTGAACAACAACAACAAAGACAGTTTAGAACAAATAACACCATAAACAAAGTTCAGAATCTAGACATCATTGAATAAATAGTTTGCAATATACTTAATAAGGTATAGCATCCCATATATATAAATACTCCCTATAAATCAATAAAAAAAAGAACTAAAACATGTTAGAACATAGGTGGGTCACAAAATTAAAATTATAGATGAACGACAAATGTAAATGTTAAAAGCTCAACATTAAACGTAATCAGATAACTTCAAATGAAAAGAAAACTACTTTTTACTATCTAGAACTATACAAATTACCAAGGGATTATATTAATTAAAGACAATATTTTAAGAAAACAAGCATGCTTACATATAGTCAGTAGTAATATAAATAGGTTCTTTAGGCAATTTAAAGGTAATTTATCAACAGGCATATCATTTGACATTTTTGTGAATTTCCTCAACAAGAAAACTCAGAATCTGAAGAGTTGCTGTCCAAAAAAATTTCAAAAAATATGTAATTTATAAGAAAAAGGAAAACCTTAATGATGATGAAACTTGACATTATCAAGTCAATTTTAATTCGACCATTCCATAGAATACATGGCCGATATAAAAGAATAAAGTAAGATTTATATGTATTTTAGTAGCAAGATTTCCAATATATATTACTAAGTTAAAAAAAGTATGTTGCGGAACAATACTTATTCTTACAGTATTATTAGCTTTGTGCTTACAAAAATGAATTTATGAATATAGAAACATAAATGTAAATAAAATGTGTGTATGTGTGTGTGCATATATGTTTGTATGTGTATATGAATTCATATAAAAGAGAATACAAGGATATATACCAAACTTCTAAAAATGGTAACTCTGCTGAATGACATGAAAAGAGGTGAGAGGGGTGAAAAAACTATCTTTTATTCTGCATATTTATGTTGCTGTTAGATTTTTTAAGTGAAAATGAATTCATATATTATATACATATTAAAGTCATATTAAACATAAAATCATACTTAAGGTCTTACCACTATGGCTGGTCACATCTTAAACATCTCTGCACCTTACACATTAAACACCTTACACATCATATTAAAATACATTGAAAGTTTATAAGACTTCCGCTTCAGGCCATGCTGGAGTAAACACTACTGGAAATGCCCCGCCACATGAAACAAATAGAAAACTTGACAAAATATATAAAATAATGTTTTCAGTCATGTGACAAAAGGCATCATAAGATAGTGATCCTTAAGAGAACGGACACAAACAAGGTGAATCCTGCCATGATCCTGGCTTCTGACCTAGAACCATTTTCCACACTGCAGAAAAGGAAGAGAGAAACTAGGACAGAATGATGGTCTCACTCAGATAAGGAAACAAAGATTAGAAATGGGAAGGCTTAACAGCCGCTGAAATGTGGGAGCAGAGTATTAGAGAAGGCATTAGAGAAAATGACAGCAACAGACCCAAGAGAATCTCTCATCATTTTCTGAACTGCCACGTGTGAGGTGCAGAGATGTTTTAAGATGTGACTACCCATAGTGGTAAGACTTTAGTGAACCCCTAGGGCATTCTGTAGATGTACCAGAAGGGGTAAAGCCTTAGTAGTAGGGCTATACTAGCTCTAGAGTAAAGACAACTTTCGGCTCATCCTAATGACGCTAAAAAACAAGACTTGACAATATCAGTCTGAATTACAAGCAGTGTAACTGACTACCCAAAACAAAATGTAATATGTTTAAAGGAAGACAGCAAAATCCAGACTTACAATACCGTAAGAATCATAATGCCTAGCATACAATAAAAAAAAAAAATTACACATACAAAGAAACAGGGAAATGTGACCTGTAATCAGGAGAAAAATCAATCAATAGAAACAGACCTCGAAATGACAGAAATGAACTAGCAGGCAGAAACTTTAAAACAGCTATTATGAATAGACTTATGATTTAAGGGAGAACATGAACATGATAAGAAAACAAGAAAGAAGCTATAAAGAAGAACCAAGTACTATTTGTAGAGTAGGAAAATATAATATCTAAAATGAAAATTTCACTGATTAGGATTAAAAGCAGATAACACAATAAAGAAAAGACCACTTAAAATGAAAGCCTAGCAATAAAATCTACCCACCATGAAAAACAGAGACAAAAAAGAAATGATGAGAAATAAAGTATCAGTGAACTAGGGGACAGTATTTAGTAGTCCCAGACAGAGAAGTAACAGAAAACATATTGAATAAAGAGTGGTAGATTTCTTTTTCCAAATTTGAGTGAAATGATAAACACAAATAGAAGAACATCATCAATGTACTGACAAAGAAGCCAAAGTAGCAGGATCACCAGAGGCCAGGAATTTAGGACTAGCCAGGGCAACACAACAAGACCCTGTCTCTACCAAAAAACATTTTAAAAAATGAATAGAGAAAGAACATTAAACCAAAATGCATTATAATTAATGTGCTAGACCCAGTAATAAAGAGAAAAAAATTAAGCAGATAGAAAAAAAGATAGATAACAGGCAGCAAATATTAGAATGATTGAAAACTTCTCAGTCAAAAATAATGCAAGTATGAGACAAAAAAATAACAGCTTTAAAGTAGTGATAGAAAAAAAATTTCAACCTAAATTTCCATAACCAGTGAAATAGCCTTCAAAATGAAGAGAGGATCCTTTTCTGACAAACAAAAGCTGACAAATACTTCTCCAGCAGACAGCCAATGAAGATAATGACAAAAGAAGTTCTTCAGACTGAAGAAAAAGAATACTAGATGGAAACTGAGATCTACATAAAGAAATGAGAAACATCAGAAATAATAAATTTTAGGTAAGTTATAGGAATTTTTTGTTTTCTTTTACTTTTCTATAAAAGGTAATTGACTACGTAGAGCAAAAATAATAATGCCTAGCGGGGCATTATTACAATACATGTAGAAGTGAAATGCATGAATAACAAAAATAGCACCAAGGACAGAAGAGGGAATTGAAAATATTCTTTTATAATATTCATATGTATTTAGTGGTAAATTATTGGTTGAACACAGACTCATAAATACATATTTTTAAAAATCTTTGAATACTAAAGAAAAAAATGAAGATAGAGTGTCATACTAGAAAACAGTCAATAAATCTAATAGAAAGCAAAAATAAGGGAAATAAAAGAACAGATGGGACAAATAGAAAACAATAACAAGATGCTAGAATTAAATGCAACCATATCAATAATTACCTGGAATCTACAAGATTCAAATCCTGATTGTCAGAGTGAGTAAAAATGGGTGAGATCCAACTATATGCTATCCACCAAAACACAATTTAAATATACAGAAACAGGTTAAAAATAAAAGGATGTAAAGAGATAAACCTTGCAAATACCAATTATAAGAAAAAATGAACTGGCTATATTAATATCAGTCAAAGTAGACTTCAGGACAAAAAATATTACCAGATAAAAAGAGAAATATTTCATTAAGAAAAATATCAAGAAATAACAAATCCTATATGTGTTTGCTCCTAAAGACAGAGTTTCAGAATACCTGATGCAAAAACTGATACAATGGAAAGAAGAAAACTGAAAAATCCAGTAACAATTGGAGGTTTCAGGGTTCTTTTTTCCATAATTGATATGCAAAAAAGACAGAAAATCATTGAGAATATAGAAATTATCAATCAACTTAACCAAAATGACTTTCACATCATAATCTATGTAACAACAGTAGAACAGGCATGTTCTGATGCACATGAACATGCTTCATGAAAGTTCAAACAATGAGGAATAAAATAAGTCCCAAACATTTAAAAGTATTAAAACAATACAGAGCATGCTCTCTGACCAAAAACATTAAATTTGACATCAAGGACAAAAAGATATCTTAAAAAGTCCAAAATATTTGTAAAATGAACAAAATACTTATTAATATAATCTATGGTTTATATCACGAAGAAATCACAAGGGAAATTAGAAAATGATTGAACTGAATGTTACTGAAAATATACCATAATTTTCAGAGTGTAGCCAGAGCCTTGTATAGAGGGAAATACAAATTTCCCTCTATAAATATATATATGTTAGGGAGAAAATATCAAAGGCAATAACCTGTTTCCAGTTTGTGTTAAAAACTGAAGAACAAATCAAACCTAGGATAAGAAGAAAAAGGAAGGAAGGAAGGAAGGTTAATAAAAGAAATAAAAATCTGAAAACAGAAAAAATAATTGAAACAATAGCCAGGTAGACTTATCAAAGAGAAAAAGAAGACACAAATTACAAATTCCAAGGATGAAAGGGGAAACATCACTATACATCTTTAAAAAAAAAAGGTGATAATAAAGACAATGTAGTGTCAATAAATTCAACAACTAAGATGAAATGGACAGTTTATAAAAGACACAAATGACCAAAACTTGCACCAAAATACTCAATCCCAAATCATATATATAAACTTGAATTTATTCCCACAGAGGAAACTCCAGGCCTTGATGGCTTCAGTGGTAAATTGTAGGAAACATGTCAAGAAGAAAAAAATTGCCAATCTAACACACATGTTTTAAAAAACAAAGAACAACAGAACATCTCCCAACTGTTTTTATGAGCCTAGCCTAAAAGTGAGACCAAAACTAGAAAAGACATTACAAGAAAGGAATACTACAAACTAATGTCTCTCATAAACCTAAATGCAAAAATCTTTAACAAAATGTAAGTAGATCTAATCCAATAATATATTTACAGGGCAATACATCATAATCAGGTAGGGTTTGACCCAAGAATGCAATGCCAGTTTATTTTATTTTATTTTATTTTATTTTATTTTTATTTTTATTTAGTTTTTTTTTCTTGTTTGGAATTTGTCTCTCTTTTTTTTTTTTATACTTTAAGTT
>NW_016805194.1:11636-46772 GCF_001698545.2 Rhinopithecus bieti | reverse complement strand
GCCAGGATTGGGAGATATTCTCCTGGTGTGCCTGTTTGCTTAAAGTGCAGTATTGGGGTGGGAGTTACCCGATTTTCCAGTTGTTGTGTGTCTCAGTTCCCCTGGCTAGGAAAAGGGATTCCCTTCCCCTTGCGCTTCCAGGTGAGGCGATGCCTCGCCCTGCTTCAGCTCTCGCTGGTCAGGCTGCAGCAGCTGACCAGCACCGATTGTCCGGCACTCCCTAGTGAGATGACCCCAGTACCTCAGTTGAAAATGCAGAAATCACCGGTCTTCTGTGTCGCTCGCACTGGGAGTTGGAGACTGGAGCTGTTCCTATTCGGCCATCTTCGTGACTCTAACCCAAGAATGCAATGCCAGTTTAATATTTAAAATCCACAAATACAATCCACGATATTTACAATATAAAAGAAAAAAACACATGATCACCTCAATAAATGCCAGAAAAGCATTTGACAAAACTCAACATCCATTCATGGACACACACACACACACACACACACACACAGAGTAAGCTAAGGATAGAGAGAAATTTACTTAACCTGAGAAAGCATCTATAGAAAAAAATACAAATATTATATTTAATAGTAGGAAACAGAGCGTTAACACTTTCAAAATACTCACATTTTCATAACATAATGTCTCTGTTTAAATTCTTAAGTGTGTCCCAATCATATTTTAGATAAAAACAAAATAACCAGGACACAAAATCATTTCATTTATAATATGTAAACTTTGATGGATATTTTCAAACATAGCCTCTCCCTCCTTTTTAATCATCCACTAAAATCTTGCATATTCTTGCTACCTTCTCATCACTTATACTGTTTTCTCTCCATAAGTTATCTCATCAACCAATAGAAATCCACTATTTCCTTTAAGGCCTAATTAAAATTTAGTTTCTCTACTTTTCTAAATTTTAAACAACATAATATTTTTATTTTTGCAGTTATAATTACAAGATAAATTAGAACATATTTTGAATTTAAAGATAATAAAAACATAACATAAAATTTGTGGCACGCAGGAAAGTAGTGTTTAGAGAGAATTTTTATTTAGTTGCTTATATTAGAACCAAATTTCACCAGAGGCTGGGAAGGGAAATGGGGAAGGGAGGATGAAGAGAAGTTGGTTAATGGGTACAAAAATATAGTTAGATGAAAGTAGTAAGTTCTAGTATTTGGTAGTAAAGTAGGGAAATTGTAGTGAACAATAACTTATTATATATTTCAAAATAGCTAGAAGAATTGTAATGTTCCCAATACAAAGAAAAGATACATGTTTGAGGTGATGGATATCCGAACTACACTGACTGGTTCAGTACACATTGCATATGTGTATCAAAATAACACATGTATCCCCGAAATATGTACAACTATAATATATACTTTAAAAATTAGTTTCTCTAAAAGGTCTTCTGTAACTTATTTTATCCCATAAGAGACTATTCCTTTCTTTTTGCTCTCAGGATTTATGAATACACAGGTAGTAACACATAGCTTAGTACTAATTCAGATTCTCAATTGGTTTCCTTCATGGTGGCCAATACGGTGAGGTGGAAAAATTGGTTACTTTGAAATTAAGAGGTTCTTGTGCTGATACTGGATATTAGGGTGGTCAGTTATTTCTTTAAGCAATGATTTCCTTGTATATAAAATACAAATGATATCGAATCTATCAAAAGGGTTTTTGTGAGGATCCAAAGCAATTAAGTGTAGATACAAAGCACGGTTTAGGTCTGTATGACAATTATAATACATCTTGAATAATTGGTGAAATTATGAAATACTTCAAAAACAAGAGTCTTGTTTTTATGTCTGTGCAAATTTCATCTTTAGATCCCATTTGGTTTCAGCCATAAATGTGCACAATAAATGTTCATCAAGGGTCCCTTAAAATCATGAGATTCTATAATTAAAGTAGAAATGAAACTTGGAAAATGTCAAGAATCTTGGAAAAGAAATCAGGATAGATGCTGGCTAACTCGTCTAGGACAGCGATATATAAATATGTCTCTTGATCACATGGAGACTTTACAGTACAACGTAAAAACAGGGCATATTTCTTTATACTACCTACCAAGTTAACAAATTGACAAAGTGAATGGAACACCAAATTAAATAGTGAAAATACTGAATTACAGCGTATTTTGGAGGTAACACCATTTTTATGATTATCCAGTGTATCAGTCCATTCTCACGCTGCTATGGAAAAATACCCGAGACTGGGTAATTTATAAAGGAAAGAGGTTTAAGTAAATCACAGTTCCACAGGGCTTGGGAGGACTCAGGAAACTTCCAATCACGGCGGAGGGGGAAGCAAACACAAGTCCTTCTTCACATGGCGGCAGGAAGGAAAAAGATTGCCAAGTGAAGGGGAAAGCCCCTTATAAAACCATCAGATCTCATGAGAACTCACTCACTATCAGGAGAACAGCATGGGGGAAACTGCTCCCATGATTCAATTATCTCCACCCAGTCCCGCCCTTGATACGTGGGGATTATTACAATTCAAGGTGAGATTTGAGTGGGGACACACAGCCAAACCATATCATCTGGTATGTATGGTTTTTCTGCCAACCTTTAAGAATCTGGGCCTACGAGGCCCTTGACACGATTTGGTGAAGGTAAGAAATGGAATTGGGCATAATGCTTATAATTTGAGAAGGGATTTTTTTCAAAGGCAAAAGGTAGTGGAGGAAGTAAAGAGGGATCAAAAAAGGGCAGACAATGAAAAGAGGAACCAAAAAAGGGAAAGTATCTCATGTATACATATCTCATTCTACCAGTGAGAAGTTAAGAAGTTAAGACCCTCGAGAACATTTTCTTTACCCTAGTTTTTAGTTTAGAGTTTGTCATTTTTTTGTTGTTGTTGCTGTTTGGGCAAAGAGGCTCTGCCTTTGTTATAACAGTAAAAGTGGACTGGAAAGCCATAGATATGCTCTCTTCTACCCAAAGTAAAGTCAATTAGGTCCAGGAAGAGAACTGTGACCAGAGAGCCAGTCTATCAGGATGTATACACCCAGACACAGGATGGGAAATGAGAATAAAAGAATTCCAGCCCATCCCTAGCCCTGGTCCAAGTGCACATACAGAG
Organism: Rhinopithecus bieti; assembly: GCF_001698545.2. Classification (NCBI taxonomy): domain Eukaryota; kingdom Metazoa; phylum Chordata; class Mammalia; order Primates; family Cercopithecidae; genus Rhinopithecus; species Rhinopithecus bieti. The sequence goes on along the minus strand of NW_016805194.1, from coordinate 43,679 downwards.
AGAGAAGCAGCATTTTCTGTATTTGTTGGTATGTTCCCAGAGTCCAGCAGAGGGCAAATACACTATAAATATTTAAAAATTATTCAATAACAAACAATGCCTAGAGAATATTATAAAATTGATAGAATCTTCTAAATGGGTATGTGTATTTTTTTAAATAAACAAAGAAATGTTTAGTTTTTCAAAGTGAACTGATATGATCACTTTTAATACCATTAGTGTATCAGTAAAAACCAAAGGTGAAATTTTAAAGTAAAGTTGCACGCTATTTTCTTTCTAAAATGATCAGATGTGATTCAAATTGTTCAAATATTAGTTGCTACTATGTTAAACATTAATTTTTGTTCAAATATTTACTAAGTTATCTATTAAAGCTTATTTTCTATTTTAGTTGCCATTATCTTAGTGCAGGAACTATTCAGGTTTGCTTTTCTAAAAGAGATGGGGAAACCAGCATCTTGTAGTCATTTCATTACCATCCCCAATAATTTTATTTCCTACCCATCTTTGTGAAGTCTTTAAACTAACACATTTACTATTTGTACTATCTAAGCACTTAGAGAAGAGATAATTAAATAAACTCTCTATGAAATCAATCATCTCAATTTCATTGCGTTTCCCAAAATAAATTCCCAGAAGTATTTCCAAAGAGAATAAAAAATATTTTTCATTACTTTAAAATGTAAAAAAACAGTGAAATGGGCAAAATGTGAACTGAAAAGAGAAGGACAAAGGTGGAATTGGCAGGAATAATCAGTAATTTCAATAATTAAGTGTTCAATGAATTAAAATGACCTGACCATATCAGGTTTAAAATGAACTTGAGTTAACTTTTAAATGGTTACCTAGTACTCATCAGTATGTTGGCAGCAATGAAGTCTGACTGTAATTAACATTATGTACCAGAATTTATTCTGTCAACTGAAGGGAAAAAAAATTATCCCCAAATATAAATATATGCATGATGTATTTATATTCATAAACACTACATGAATTAAAAAACTTAACACTCTCTTACTGATGCATATTTAAATATATGGAAGCACCTCATACTACTATTCAAATGCTGTATTACAAATGCATTTGCTAATTTTGTGTACTTTTTTTGTAATCTGTATTATTTATAAAAAATTGAATACCAAAATAAATTATATACCACAGGAAAATGTGCTAGCTCAACAGAATCAATTAGTATATTTTGAGGACAAATTTATACAATATGTTATTTTGGATGTGCTTCAAGAAAATAAAATGAATCACACTTCAAAACAGAAATCCTTTTCAATAGTAAATGAGTTCATTTGTAATTGTTAAGCTTATTAGTCAGCTAAGAACAATGCTAGTCTCTTTGTAAAAATTTCTTTATTATGTCAAGGCCTTCATTGCCTTTCACACAGAAGAGCATTTCTTACACATTTGGTTGGCACCAAACATTTCAAACCTTAGTTTTCAGAAATGTGAAAAACTGTATTAACATCATTTTAACAGACCTACAAGAAATATGAGAGCTCTTAGCAGATTAAAAACATAGGATATTAGAACAGTAATGGTAGAGGTTGCTATGTGACTGACCAAATGTGAAACAGGAGGAAAAAGGACCCACATTATAACAGCTATTAATAAAAGGACAGTGGAGAAGTAAGCCATTCAGAGTAGCAGCAGGGAGGTTAATTACAAAAGTAACCTTGTGAGAAAAGAGAAGGAATATAACTCAGTCGGTATTTCTGGCCCAGTAAAACCATAGGGAAATGAAACAATTGAGGAAAGGTAAGTCAAAAAGTTGAAAGCACAGTATGGATATGCTAGAAGGGAAGACACAAGAAAAGAAAAAGCATACAGGAAAAACTGATTTTCTCCGTAAGCAAGTGTTACGAAAACAGAAATCATAAACCTGAAAACAGCTTTTGCAGTCTTGGTTAAAAGTAGGCACCAGGCACAATGGCTCATTCCAATACTTTGGGAGGCTGAGGTGGGAGGACTGCTTGAGCCCAGGAGTTCAAGATCAGCCTGAGCAACATAGTGAGACCTTGTTTCTTTAGTGGAAAAAAAAAAAGTAAAAAAATTGTGAGAACTTTGGGAGGCCAATATGGGAGGATCACTGGAGCCCAGGAGTTTAAGACCAGCCTAGACAACATAGGGAGAACCTGCCTCTACAAAAAATAAAAAATTAGCTGGGCACAGTGGCACACACCTGTAGTCCCAGCTACTCAGGAGACCAAGGCAGGAAGATTGCTTGAGCCCAGGAGGTTGAGACTGCAGTGAGCCATGATTGTGCCACTACACTCCAGCCTAGTCAACAGAGCAAGACCCTATCTCAAAAATAAAGTAAAATAAAATAAAATAAATTATATGTCACAGACTATTTTTAAATCTTGCCAAAATCAAGTTCTACAAGTATTATGAATGTTTGGTATAATTTGTAGGTAAAGGATGTTTATACTTTATAAGCACGGGATCACAGAGAACAAAAAGCATGGTTAAGAGGGTTGGAAAAATATTACTTAAATTCTCTCTCACTGTGTTTATTGAGCAAGAGCCAGGAGTTTCCCTGGATCTTTAACATTAATTAACAAAGGACTTCCTGGGATATTCAATGTTAAGTACAAAGTTGCTGTGAATCTTCTAGGAATGGTAGCCCTTCCATGTCAAAGAATGTGATGAATGTCAAAGATTAGAAAACAGCGTATTGTGAATTTAAATGACAGAATTCATTTTATGTAGAAAATAGAATTTGTTTATTTACATTATAAATTCACTCACTGCCCCTGTGCTAGATGACCCTATTACTTATAAACCATGTAGCTTCTGTTTTTCAGAAAATCTTAGCTGTTTGGATATAGTTTTTTTTTTCATTAGACCTTAAAAGATGCTTCCAGCAGATTCAAATCCAATAAACATCAAAAGCCTGCTTCTTCTACAGGGTTGCAGTTAAACATGAAACTTAAGCTTTATAGGAATTATTTACTAAAACTATATGATTGCTATAGGCAACTCTAACTTGTGAGGACAGCGTAAGTGTAACAGTGTTATGCTTGAACTTTTTGAGAGGAATAATATGAAGGCTAACATAGCAGTAGGGTCCTGGCTCTCTTGACCTTGTGACCATCTGAGAAACGAGGAATTAAATGGAAGTGAATTAGTTCAATAAATCATCCCTAGATGCCTACCATTTATTTCTCCCAAAATAGACTGGCATCAAAGAGCAGAAGCTACTTGGAAGAAGTAAAGCAGGTTTCAAAGGCGAGAGGGGGAGTGTGTCTGGGAGCAGAAATGTTTCTCAGAAAAGATTTAGTTTAGAATAATTTCTCAGTGACAAAACTGATAGATATTACGTAAAATACATAAACCTATTTTGTGAATCAAAAGAACACAGTAACCATTACTTCTTACAAAGTGAATAACTTTTTATCAGGACTATAATGCTGTCTTAAGTATTATTTCCCTTGGGTCCTAGCAGAGCCACCAATGCTAAGATTCTACTAAAGTAAGTAATAATTTATTGTGAAAAACATTTACTAAATAATACTATGGTGACCAGAAAGGGCAAATGAGCAAAAGATGTCAAGCTTACTGCAGTATTAGGAGAGTTCTTTGTAACAGGAGGCTTCTCTAGTCTTTCTAGTAATAAATGAAACTACAAAAACATAAAATATCAATAAATGTATGCAGCACATCAAAATAACTGCGCAAAATTAAGTTTGGCAACTCTGGGGAGATCATAAGAATATGTACTTTAAATGCATTTTCTGGTGTGAATACATAGATACAGATTCATATTTATTCCCAGTGTCTATTGATATTATGCATATTTGCAGGAGAGTAAAGATGTTGGCTCTTTCAGGGTATAGTCCTGGAAATTACAAGAATGAATTATTTGTTTCAGCCGAAGCACTATAGCCTAAATAACAGAACTTCTTACTTACACATGATTATTAAACTAGTGCTAATACTATTATTAATAGTGATATGCAATAATATTTCATTTGATCTTTGCAAAAATCCTAAGGTGAAGTAAAATGGTAGGCATTTTATCTCCATTTTATAAATAGTGACTTAAGTACAAAGATATAATGACAACTCAAAGACATGGTGTCAGCTGGCAGTGATTCCAGATCTTTTTTTTTTTTGAGACGGAGTCTCGCTCTGTCGCCCGGGCTGGAGTGCAGTGGCCGGATCTCAGCTCACTGCAAGCTCCGCCTCCCGGGTTTACGCCATTCTCCTGCCTCAGCCTCCCGAGTAGCTGGGACTACAGGCGCCCACCACCTCGCCCGGCTAGCTTTTGTATTTTTTAGTGGAGACGGGGTTTCACCGTGTTAGCCAGGATGGTCTCGATCTCCTGACCTCGTGATCCGCCCGTCTCGGCCTCCCAAAGTGCTGGGATTACAGGCTTGAGCCACCGCGCCCCGCTGATTCCAGATCTTCTGACTCTAATCCTAGAAATCTTCTCACAATACCAGTGTTTCCCCAAATATGGAAATAATGATATTGGTAGTACAAAGGCAAGACATTAAATAATAATAAATCATATACTAAAAACTTAACTACATTTTCTTTTTCTTTTTTTCTTTTTTTTCTTTTGAGACACAGTCTCACTTTGTCACCCAGGCTGGAGTGTAGTGGCATGATCTCGGCTTGCTGCAGCCTCCGCCTCCCGGGTTCAAGCAATTCCCCTGTCTCAGCCTCCTGAGTAGCTAGGACCACAGGTGCATGCTGCCATGCCCGGCTAATTTTTGTACTTTTAGTAGAGACGGGGTTTCGCCATGTTGGGCAAGATGGTCTTGATCTCCTAACCTCCTGATCGACCTTGCCTCCCAAAGTGCTAGGATTACAGGCATGAGCCACGACGCCCAGCCCATTTTCAATTCTCTTTACAATCATTCTGTTTTGTCAAGGAAAAGGTCTCAGCCTTTACCATCTATAACAATTACTAATTTCACTTTTTTTTTTTCAATTTGAAAGCAGTCACTTCAGTAACTGACTAGATTACATAAATAATCATGGGATACACCTTAGCTCATCCATTTAACAAGACTGTTGGTCTGGTCTTCCCTGTTGCCAGCATCTCCACCTTTTACAAAACGGGTGGTCTTTTTCTTCATTCCAACTCCTGAAGAAGTTAAATTGAAGGGCCACAGGAATTTATTTGCTTCTTCAGGCCGGGCGCGGTGGCTCAAGCCTGTAATCCCAGCGCTTTGGGAGGCCGAGACGGGCGGATCACGAGGTCAGGAGATTGGGACCATCCTGGCTAACACGGTGAAACCCCGTCTCTACTAAAAAATACAAAAAACTAGCCGGGCGAGGTGGCGGGCGCCTGTAGTCCCAGCTACTCGGGAGGCTGAGGCAGGAGAATGGCGTAAACCCGGGAGGCGGAGCTTGCAGTGAGCTGAGATCCGGCTACTGCACTCCAGCCTGGGCGACAGAGCGAGACTCCGTCTCAAAAAAAAAAAAAAAGAAAAAAAAAAAAAAACAGAAATAGCTGTTTCATTGTATCAACTTACTATTCATCTAAATCCCTGAAGAAAAGAAAAAGAGTAGCAATCATAATACTCCTCTAGCAAGGGTTAAGTTAATTTTGAAGCAAACTGCTAGTGTATTACCTACTTTTTAGGAAAATTGCATTTTACTGATCCCAGTATTCTGATAACAAAAATTATATATATACACAATTTCATAAAGTATTCAGACAACGAAGAAACAATCCAAGTAAAATGCAACTGCATCCTTTATGCTCACACTTCCTGCTATTCCACTTCACAGAGATAATGTCTAACCACAGGGTGGTATACAATCCTCCAACCCCCTACCAATAATTTCACCCTCATGTGTTTATCTGTGTCTGCACTAACTAGGAGAGTTAACACTAACAGCCATAAACACAACCTCCCAGTGGTAACTCCAAAGTTACCTCTCTAACTTAGAAAATGTTTCTAAGTTAACTAACTTAGGAGTTAACCACTGGGAGGCTGTCTGTGTGGCAGTTAGCGGTGCAGCAGGTCCTGCTCCACATGCTCACTTAGGGACCCTGGCTAACAGAGGTTCCATCACCTTTTAGTTGTGTCACTCTGATGTAGGCTTGCAGCAGCTGAGAGATTGTAGAAGCATACTAGCTCCTAAATGTCTTGGCTCACAAATAATACATGGTACTGTTGCTCATAGCTCACTATTGAGAATATGCTACAGGACCCAACATAAATACAAGGGAAACACCATAGGTGAGCATTTTATGCTCCTGATGCAGTGTCTTTTATAGGAGAGTACACATAGTATAGGAACCTACGTGAGATATGTGTGTTTTCCTACTTCTTGTTTTTTTTTTTTTTCTTTTTGCACTTAACAATACATCTTTGGATTGTTTCCAAGTGTGTGTATACGTGTGTCTGCACATACATACATGCACCAACTACTTTGGTTTCAGAGTACTCCACAGTATAGACGAAGCTTAACTTATTTAACTATTTTACTATTAATGAACATCATGAACTAAGTCTTCATTTATACAGTGATGTGCTTATTTATTCCTGGTCTGATATCACTTCAGTTTTGATTATCAAAACTGTATAGTATCTTCTGAGATTAAATAAAACAAGTCCTTTCTTTACCACTAGTCTTTTTTTGGCAAATTTTCTTTTCTTTGCTTTGCTTTGTCTTATCTTTTTTCTGTTCTTTGCTTTCTTTCCTTTCTTTCTTTTTTTTGGCTATTCTTACGTATATTCAAAAGTCATCTAGATGTTTCAGTTGGATTGTATTGAAACCATGCATGCATTTGGGAGATAAATCAATTATTTATAATAAGGAGCATTTCCATTCAAAAATGTAGTAGTTTCCCCATATATCCTTTGTAGGAAAACTCTCATTTTTGAGATTTTGTAGCAAAACTCTCATTTTAAAATTTAGGCCTTCTTAATGCCCTTTCATATGTGAGTTATATGCTTCATTCTAGCTCACTGGCTATGAGTAAAGTATTATGAAGATTGATAATAGATTTCAAAGTGGTAGGGTAAGCAGAATTCTAAAAATGCCTCCCCCTCAACCAAGATTAGAAACTCTAATTCCTGTAACTTGTGAATACAATGAGAAATCCCTCCCATGATTATGTTATGCTATATGGTGCAGCTGACATTAAAATCGAGTAGGCCTGATCTAGCCCATGAGTCCTTAAAAGCGGAGTGCTTCTCTGGCTGGTGGCAGCAGTCAGAGTCAACACATAAGGCCGTATTGTTGCTTTGAAAATGGAGGGGCCACAAGAGAAGTCAAGCAGGCAGCCTCTAGGAGTGGAAAACAGATCCCATCAGACAGCCAACAAGATAACACAGAGGCCTTAGTTTTGCAATTCTGCCAACAACTCAATGGGCTTGGAATGGATCCTTCCCCAGGATCTCTAGACAAAAGCCCCATGTGACAGACACAATTTCAGTCTTGTGAGACATGGAACAGAAAACCCAATCAAGCTCCCCTAGACCTATGACCTACAAAAATTGTGAGATAAGTGGGTGCTGTTTTGAGCTACTAAATCATTGTAATTTGATACACAGCAATAAGAAAAATAAGTCCAGACAGACTCCAAAGGAATTGTTACCAACATTTTGCACCTCCATGGGTTTTCAGAATTCCCCAGGGAAAAGGAAATACATTCAGAACCACTTCCGCTTTCTTTACTTTTACCTTCATTGACATTCCCTAATTAAGAGTAACACACGTAACAACCTAAATCCTTAATTTCCTGCTAAATGTTAAGGCTTTGGTAAAATACAAGGATAATTCCTCCTCAAAAAGTTTGAATATTTAAGTAACAAGCAAATTGAAAACTAAAAATATCAAAGGACAAGATAAAATCTCAAAGTCAATGAGTAAAATATCTCACGAAAATTAAGGAGAATGCTATCATCAAACCCTAGCATCGGAAATCTATTTCACAAGAGGTTAGGATACATAAGATAACCAGAGCTATTTCAGTATTTTAGCTACATACATGCAGTGACTACAATGTTTACATAAGAATTCAACATTTTGGTAAAATAGGAATTAATCCACAATCTCAGTTCCACTAGCATACATTGTTCCACTGTTGACCTTCTGCCTCTAAGTGTAAATGCAATTTATTGTATAATACATTACATTTCTAAAACTTTTCATACTCTAAGAAATATTACTCTGAAAGCAGTTTACAGAAATCCAAACTGCTATATAGCTGATTTATGTAATTTTAAAAAAGATATCTTAAAAGACAATTTTAATGATATCAGGATGACAAGACAAAATAAAATAAGCTTCACTTTGTCTGTGTGCTTCTATTCTACCTGAATCCTTTTTAGTAAAATGTGTTGCCTTTAGCATTTGTATGACATTTTTAAAACAAAAGAATAAATAAGGTAAAGCAATAAAAAATTAGTGAATATTAAAGATAATGATTTCAATTTCAAGAGGACTGAGAACATAATTAAGTTTTAGAATCTTAAATCTAGAGAAAAGAAAAGTAAAAGGGCATTGAAATAATTTAAAGATAAGAAAATGGTCTTACCAATAAGATAGACAGGGATCTCATTTCCTTAACTGATTTTCTTTGACGTCTCCATGGTTTTTGGCTTAGTAAACAAAATATATTATTGATCTAATTACCAAAGTGTCCCTGCACATTGATGTAACAAGTTTCAGTCAATTGACAGTCACTGGGAATGCCTAGCCACCTAAAATCCATCACCCACCTGCTTGGAACCCTTCAACAAAGAATGACTCCTAAGCATTTGTGGTTTATAACGTGAATTGGATGACAGAGTTAATTGCCATGTTCTGTCATCCACTTACATCTTAGTATAACTAGCTTCCTTGCAAAAACAATGGTAGTTCTGATGCAGACGAGAGAAAGATAATTTTATTTTGTAAGTAAGCTCCATAAAGTCAGGAACAATGTCTATTTCTTCTTTACACAATTGCTATTAATAGTACAGAGGGAATCCTTAACAAGGATTTGGTGAAGGAAAGGAGGCAGATACAAACTGAAATATGACAAGTAGCTTTGAGCTTCCAAGGGAAAATCACACAGGCAAATGGCACACCAGGAGAAAAGTTATGAAGATAGTGAAGAGTGCTGGAACTATTCTTGTTTTAGTCTGTTCAGTCTGCTACAGCAAAAACTGGGTAACTTACGAACAACAGAAATTTATTTCTCACCGTTCTGGATGCTGGGAATTTCAAGATCAAGGCAGATTCAATGTCTGATGAGGGCCTGCTTTCTGGCTCATAGACTGCACCTTCTTCCTAAGTCCTCACATTGTGGATAGAAAGAGGGGTCTCTCTAGGTTCTCTTTTGTAAGTGCACTAATCCTATTCATAAGGACTGCATCCTCATAACCTAAGCATTTTCCAAAATCCCCACCTTCTAATACCATCACTTTGGGGGTAAGGATTTCAATATATAAATTTTGTCCGCAGACAAACACAAACATTCAGACCATAGATATTTCCAAATAAAGGAGTTTTATTTTTCCTTATTTCATGACTGTCTTATTTAATACCTCCACCCATATGCTATTTTACAACAATAAAAGTTATTGAAATGGTAGAAATTAAAATTCCACCATAAAAGGACTGCTTCTGAAGATGTAAAAAAGTTTTGTAAGCAGTGACAACAAATCAGATAACTACTTAAATACTTTTACACTAGAGGAAGCAAATGATATTTTGAAGCCAACAACAAATGACTAAAGAAATGGATCACAAATTGCTGCTAACTAATTTGGGGCTGAATTAATGACCAATTAGGTTTACAGAGCAGTTATTTTAAGATTGCTGGTTAGGATGTTTCAAATTATTTAAAAAAAAATTAAATGATCCCTAGAGCAAGTTATCCAAAGAGTACATACAGGTAATATATAGGGTTCAATTCAATATTAATTCAATGATTTCCCCTCAGAAAATTGAACAAAATACTTATTAAAAGTAAGTACTACTGGAAATTATATTTTATGATTCCTTTTCCAATCATAGTATCAATATTCAGTCCCTTGCCTACTCAGTGGTTCAAAACAGTCTTCAATAAATTGACAACTGTACCATTTCAAATCATCTATGAAGTACATGATTTTTAAAAATTATTTTTTAAAAAACTATTAATTATATAATCTGTGAATCAGAACAGTGTTTGTTTCTGGGATCGAGGGATGGGGAGGCTAGAGACTGGGCCGAGCCAGAGGAAAGTTTTCTAGAGTGATAAAAATGCCTTAATTTAAATTGTAGGTTATACAATCACTTTTCAAAACACAATAAACTGCATAAACTGAGATCTGTGCCCTTTACTGTAAATAAATTATAGCTCCCTAAAAATTAAAAGCAAAAAAGTATATAAAATATTTCTGCTTTCTCTGCTACATAAAATACATGCTTATACAATACAACTGCAAACTGAGATTAAGTATTTTACTTTGCAATGTCCAGATAAGTAATTCAGATTGGTGTGTGTGTCTATGACGTGTGGTGTTTCCCCTCAGAAAACTGAACAGAAATGTATTAAGTTTCTCACAATGACATATGGCCACAACAGAATGACAAAATGTCTTTTGGAATAACGACCAAGAATGTAATTAAAAGCAAAGATTCTTGAAAGTACTGTTTTAACATAAGATGAATCTTTTTTTAAAAAAAGCAAAATAATTACTAAATTATTTAATGTTTGCAGGAAAGACTAATTAGAAGTAAAGTCATTCAATTTATTCGCCATTGTATATGTATAACTGCAAGTGAATATTATTAGTTGCTATCAAGGGTAAGTTCTCTAAACATCAGGGTTACTTGTTTATCATTTACAGTGGCTTCCATTTTCAAAAATTCAGATGTTTCTGTTTTAATAGTAACAGTACTTTTTTATTTGCTAGTGGAGTTAAGATAAAACAAAATGAATTTAGATACTTTAAAATAATGTAACCAATTCCATTTCTTTAGCAGCACAATTAATTCTTACTCTTTAATTTTAATACTTTATATTAGAGCAAAGTACTTAAGATTAAATGAGTGTTTCCACTTACACAGCTCTAAAATATATTACAGTAACTATCAAATAATTGATAGAGATATGCTATGACTTTGGGGATAATTTCAGTGATCTGTATAACTAAAATCATTTAAATTACTATTCAAATGATGATAATTAATAAATTATGAAGTTTTACATGTGGCCAGAAATTTAAATTATATAAGACTTCTTTTCATTAATTGTATTATCTTGAAAAAGCAGCTATAGAAAATAGACTCATCAACTTAAGTAGGATGAAAAGACACTGGAGGAAGTCCAAGAAAAAGTAATATAAATTACTAAATGATTGGGAAGTGGCATAACAAAGAAAACCTAAAATAATTTGGGTTAGTAGAGAACAGAAGGCTAGGGTAAAAAGTAATAATAGTCTTTATTCAAATAGATGAAGGAATACTACGGGAACAGACACTTTGAGTACTTTGCCCATTGAGAAAAGGATCTAAAAACAAACTCAAGAAGCAACTGGAAGGACTATGTTTAGGTACCAAGAAAAATTCCCTTTGCAGTTTCAAGACTTTACAGCCTAATGACAAAGGTGGCTATAAATTCATTTTATCTTTGAAAATGTTTAGCCATGTTGAATTGCAGAGTGAGGAGATTATTCCCTCATCCGTTCTCTCTCATTCTCTCGGAATAGTCAGTGAGGTCAGTTTGGTGCAGAGTATCGGTAAAACCTCATGAATATTTGCTAGTCTTCCCCTATACCTATTGACACACCTGAAACTAGGGAGTAGTATTCAAGCTTACAGATACAAACAGAGAGATATGGCAACAAATAGTTGGCTAGTACTAAATACCTGTTTTGATATTATTTTTAGTTTTGTTTTAAAACAGTGAAAGATGGAAGATAGTAGTTTTCTGTTTTTTTCTTGTGTTTGCAACTTTTTTTTTTTCCAAGAGATTTAAGTAAAAAATGGAAGAACTGTTAAGTATGTAAGATAAGAGGTGAGACCGGGCACAGTGGCTCATGCCTGTAATCCCAGCACTTTGGGATGCCAAGTCGGGCTAATCACTTGAGGTCAGGAGTTCGAGACCAGCCTGCCTGGCCAACATGGTAAAACCCCCATCTCTACTAAAAACACAAAAATTAGCTAGGTGTGGTGGCGGGCACCTGTACTCCCAGCTGCTCGGGAGACTGAGGCAGGAGAATCACTTGAACCCTGGAGGCAGAGGTAGAGGCAGGAGAAACTCTCCAACCTGGAAGGCAGAGGTTGCAGTGAGCCAAGATTGCGCCACCGCACTCCAGCCTGCGTGACAGAGCGAGACTCTGTCTCAAAAAAAGAAAATTGGCAGGTGCTACATGGAGATGGCATATATACTGACTTAGTTTGGGTACTAAAGAAGCAGACAAGGAGTTGAGTACAAGTAGTTTATTTGGGAGGTGATCCCTGGAAATAGTGGTAGGATATTGGGAAAATGAGACAGAAAGGGGCTTTATCCTATAGAGTTTTTCTTATTATATAAGATACAGCTGTGGATAATGATCACAATGGAGACATCTGGGAGCCAGTATTATTCCCCCATCTCAGAGTTATCCTACTTGAGGTGTGAGGAAGCCTACGGTGTTTATATAGTTACTTGTTTTGGTCATAGGCAGAGAGATACAGGGGTGGTTAATTTCCTGGTATTGCTAGCTGAGGTGCTGTTAGGCAAAGAAGGTACTAGGGGACCAAGCAATCTCTCAGGCAAAGAAATACAGGTGCTGTAGTGAGAAGCTTGACTGGTGTACACTGGAGAGGTAAGAGTGAATGTATACAGACTTGGGGCACATAATATTTACCCCTTAGGTATTAGAATAATGACTACCTTAGGTAATCTAAGGTACTCACTATTTTAAATAAAAGTAGAAAGGGAAGAATAATAAGCTCTCAGTAGGCAAAGATATTAAAATATATAGTTGGTCAATAAGCACATAAGAAGATAGTATTATTAGGCATCAGAGAAATGCAAATTAAAACCACAATGAGATAACATTATATAACTTACTTGCACAGCTAAAATTAAAAATATTGGCAATACCAAGTTTGACAAAGATGTCAAGCAACTAGAACTCTCATATACTGCTGATGGGAATATAAAATAGCATAACGAGTTTGAAAAATAGTTTGGCAGTTTCTTATACGGTTCAAAAAACATTTACCATGGGACCCAACAAGTCCACTCCTAGGGATTTACCCATGAGAAATAAAAACCTATGCCCGAAGAATACATGAATGTTCAAAATTAGAGACAACCCAAATGTTCAACAACAGGTGAAAGGATAAACCAACTGTAATAAATATGGTATAATGAAACATTATTCAAATCATCAATTAAAAAAAAAAAAAACACACTCATACACAGAATAACATGAACTCCCAAAACATTATGGTGAGTGCAAGAAGCCAGCTTGCACAAAAGAATATATGTTGTATGACATCATTTATTGGAAATTCAAATAAAAGTTGTGGAAAAGACAAAGCGATCTAAATAACAGAAAGCAGATCAGTATTTTCCTAGAATTTGGATCAGGAAAGAGAGGTACTAACAACAAAGAAGAGGGAAGTATTTGGGGTAAAGAAAATGTTCCATATTTTGACTTTGGTGATGTTTATACAGGTATATATGTTTGCCAAAACTCATCAAATGGTACACTTAAATAAATGGATTTTATTGCATATAAATTATACTTCTTAGAAATTTTTTAGTTCAGTAGTTTCTGAATGTTTTTTATTGTTTGCTTCTTGGTTAAAAATACTTATAAATTATATACATGTTCTAGTGTAAAACATTAAGTATACACTTTACAAAACATATAAAATAGGAATTACAAAATAAAAAGCTAAAGATCAAAGATTTAAATATCCTGTTAATTGAGGCAACTTCATTAGTCATTTTAGAGCACAATATATATTTGGGTAAGAATTCATCACCGAAAATAATAATACATATAATAGACACAAATCCATGTGTCAAAAATCTTAGAATTTGGAACTTTTAGAGCCAACTTCTTATTTAGGTAATGTCTTTAAATTGTTACATGACTGTCAAAGAATTGGACAGGTACTCATTCTGCCCTTTTCTTGTTTCTGCCTGCAATATTAATGCAATCTTCAATCTGTAAGCTATATGTGGAAAAATTTTTAAGCCACTTGTCAATATCATGAAGTTAGTTTAAAATCAGACTACATAATCCATTAATCCACCTTGCTGAAAACAGAAAGTGTAACAAACAAGTTGCATTTTTGACCCTCAGGGTGCCTCATTTATATATATGATATAGATAAGTTTCTATATCTTGGCCATATTTATTTTAAGTAAAATAAATAGAAATAAAATTCTAATACATCTTTTCCATACTTTTTTTCTTTTCTTTCTTTTTGGAGATGGAGTTTCACTCTTGTTGCCCAGGCTGGAGTGCAATGGCACAATCTCGGCTCACTGCAACCTCTGCCTCCCGGGTTCAAGCGATTCTCCTGCTTCACCTTCCCAAGTAGCAAGAATTATAGGAATGCTCCACCATGCCCATCTAATTTTGTGTTTTTAGTAGAGATGGGGTTTCATCATGTTGGCCAGGCTGGTTTCGAACTCCTGACCTCATGTGGTCCGTCTGCCTCAGCCTCCCAAAAAGTGCTGGGATTACAGGCATGAACTACCATGCCCGGCCTTCTTTCTCATATTCTAGTAAGTCTTGTTGCACCAACCTGGAATAGAGATGCTCCAGTTTGGATACATCAGATAGCGACTGCTTACAGTATTCAGAAATTATAGTTTAAAAATTGGAGTGTGTGTGCCTGTACATATTTAACACTAAACATGTAAATAAATTACTGTCAATTTAGAAGGCAACTCAGTCATAACCTAGTTCACTCATTATATCAACAAACATTTACTGAGGACCCATTATGTGCCAGACATACAGTGCATGCAAGGTTGGACTATGGTGGGAGCAAAGGGAGACATGGTCCCTGGATCATCAATGTACGATACAGTTTTGGGGAGAGACACTAATTACATGAATCATTTAAGACCATAGTAATGAAACAGTCTGTGAAGGAAAAGTACATGGGCTAGGAGAGTGCATAACAGAAAGTTAACCTAGATAGGATGAACAAGAAGGATTCCCTGGGGCCACGACTGCTGACCTTCAGTATTCACAAAATATTATTAAAACATAAGCAAACACAAAGTGAGGAATACACAATAACAGGGTGGGACCAACTAGTACAATGAGGTTGGGTTCTTTTTTTTTTTATTCAATTTGCCTGTGATATCACTTAGTTTTAACATTTTCATATTAAGACTGGTTCTCTTCCTCATTAGTGCAAGACAATTAAAGTAGTTTAACCTAGAAGGAGAGACAACATAAGCAAATATGAAATACACTGAAATTGAGTGGCAATATAAGTTATAATGTGGTTATTCAGCTCATCTATTAATAGATTCAATTTGTAGTTTCATTATAAATTTTATCTAAACAAGCACATACACCTGCACACACACACGGAGATAATTGAGAATACATTCATATACTACACTTTGAAAAACACTACTCTTTGCAACCATTTGCCTGTCTCCAGTTCTTAGCACAGTATGTGACATACAAATCAATAATTTGTACTTATATCTGTAAAACGCTTTGCAGTTTGCAAAACACCACTGTATCAATTTTTTTTTCATTTGACCTTTATGACTTATGGACAATTTATTTATTTATTCATTTATTTTTAATTTTAATTTTTTATTTTTGAGACAGAGTTTTGCTCTTGTTGCCAGGCTGGAGTACAACGGTGTGATCTCAGCTCACTGCAACCTCTGCCTCTTGAACCTGCCTCCCAGGTTCAAGCGATTCTCCTGCCTCAGCCTCCCAAGTAGCTGGTATTACCAGCATGTGCCACCATGCCAGGCTAATTTTTTGTATTTAGAAGAGATGGGGGTTTTAGTAACCATGTTGGTCAGGCTGGTCTTGAGCTCCTGACCTCAGGTGATCCACCCGCCTCGGCCTCCCAAAGTGCTGGGATTACAGGCATGAGCCACTGCACCCAGCCTCATTATGGGCAAATTATATTTCAAAGATAAGAAAACTAAGACTGGGGGGTACCTTGAAGTAGTACTACTCTCTCAAGAAAGTTTTCCACAGTTTTCTCCTCCCATCAACTGAGTCACCTCTTTGCTCCCATATCCCTGTATGTATACCTCAGGCACTACCATTCTCTATGTCATCTGTTTACCTGCCAGTCTCTTTGGCCTAACATCAAAGTTCTTTATATCACAGCACCAAACAGGTTCATGGCTCATAACAGATGCTCAACCAGTATTATAAAAAGTAGAGCTAAGGGAGGTTGAAGTGATTTGCTTAACACCATATAGCTTATAAGTGGCAGACCTGGGATTCTGATTTACCTATATCCCATTAGATCATATTCAAGTCACTATCCCTTTAGTTCATATCTCTAACATTTTAGGGCAATATTATTACTGCTTCATAAGAAACAGGACAAAAACCACATTAACTGAATGCTAACTTGAAGTACGACCAACCAAAACAAAGAAATATAATTTAAGCTCAAACATTAACAATATTTTCCACGTGAAATAAATTGTCTACTTAGATTTAACACAATTAGTTAATAACCATCTAATTAATTAGCATTGTTAGTAATGCTATTTTATACTGAACATTTTATACTGAGCTATAAATTTAAAGAGTATGAATTTGTTTTATTACACTAGCTTCTCTAGATCCCTTTTTTCCCATGATAAAGTTTCTCAACTTCTCTGACGCACTTTTGCTTTGCTATTTTTATATCTAATATAGATATCTTAAAAATTAGAGATTTTAAATATCTAATTAAAGTAATTAAAGAAACACTCCATTTTTCAAAATATATTTCTAAAAGTGTTTGGGAAAATTAAGCATAATCACGAGTTTTAAATATTGTAACTGTCTACCAAATCAATGAACCCACAGGCAACAAACCCTCAAAGTCAAGGGAACCTCAAATTCAAGGAAAAGCCTTGAAAATAAGCCCAAAACAAAGACCAAAAAAAAAAAAATTCCAAATATTATTGGTAAAAAGGCTTTTCATAGAATTATTATGTTATTAATGGTCATAAACAGGACTGTAATTGATGATCTTATCAGTCCCATAAGAAAAAAAAATCCATAAAAAGATTATCACTGGGATCTGAAGCTTAGGCTTGTTCAAAGTAAAATTAATTTATTTAGTATCACTTTCCAAAAAACTTCACAAATAATTTTGCTCTATCAATTCAACATACAGATTTTATAGATATGTTTACAAACAAGAAGAAACATGTAAATCTGTATTATGGTTTAATTCTGCTAATGATGAGATACAAAGTTAACTTGAGATTCACAAATGGGACAATGCGTCTTTAAACCTAATTATATTCATAAGCATTTTTATTTAATAATATAATTCTGTTCTTCATACTTTCTTAATTAATATATTTTCCTTGATTTCTCTTCTTTAATCCTACTATTTATAAATAGCTGAAATTACTACTAATAAAAAGCACAGATTTAATAGGATCCAAAGCTATCAACTCTTAATAACCCAGAAACACCAAGTAATAAAGGAAGACAGAGAAAAAAGAATCATGAAAAATCATGTCCTTGGTTAGATAAGTAGATTTACGAGAAACAGCTTGACCAATCTGTAAACCAGCAATAAAAAGTTATATATATATTACTACTTTCAGTTTTGAGCCTTTTTTGTTGGTTTGTTTGTTTGTTTTTTCAACTGGAGAACGTTCCACTTTTCTCCATTTGACACTTTGAGGTTAATATATAAATTTATTATATGTTAGGGGAAAAACAGATTCCTTCTATCTCCTGTGTCCCCCTTCAATCTGTCACCCAGGCTAGAGATGCAGTGGTGATCATAGCTCACAGCAGTTTTCAACTCCTGGGCTCCAGTGATCTTCCTGCCTAAGCCTCCCAAGTAGTTGGGACTACAGGCACATGCCACTACACTTGGCCTGAGGCTTACTTTTAAAAGTCACCTGTTAAAACTATATTTTACAGAAATAAAAGATAATATTTTAAAGCAACATTTAAGAAAATTATAAAATGATGAAAAGTTGTACCTTTGTATTTAATCTAAAAATCTGTGTTCTGCCCCACATTCAATAATTAATAGGCAATCATAATATGAATTTGGGTGAGTTTAACTGTTTTAAAAAAATGCTGATCAGTTGATTTAATTAATCTAGGTTTTCTTAGAGATTGGGGTGGAAACTGCGGGACTTCAGTCTACTAGGATATATATCCTACTAATTAAAACAAAAAGCAAAGCCACAAACTGGCAAATTATAATTTTTGAGTTTAGTATCTAATTTCTAATTTTAATGCTTTTGTCTTTTCTTGAGAATCATTTAGTTTGTATTTTCTAGCAATGAGGTTTGTGAAGTAGTCCAATTGTACCACTAATTCCTTATACAGACCTGTTTTAAAAATAGTCCTTTAGAGTACGTGTAATTCTTAATTATCATCTGTTTTATGTATTTTTCAGACAAATTTATTTTCTTGATAGTAACTATCAAGACAAGAGTTGATGGGAAATGTAGAGAAAATCAGGCAAAACCTCAGAATTTATTTTTCTCTAGATGCTTTTCTAGGTGACAATAAAGTGGTTTAAACTGGATACTTTTTTAAAGAGCTCATATTGCTTAGAATATATAAGGCAAACTTTCAGTTTTCATTTATTTAAAGATAAAATACTAAATAAATACCTATGTATATTGACTATAATTTATTAGTAGTTCATATTGTCACTTTTTAAACTTATTTCAGATTGGCAAAGTTATTTATTTTAAGATGTTCTTCTTTTAATACAACTTCAGATGCCCAGAAAAATTGCAAGAATTATACAAAACACTCCTTTCCACAGATTACTCGGATGCTAACATTTTATTACATGGATTTTACCATTTTTCCCTCTTTTTTTAAGGTTTTATATTTATTGATGTTCATACTTAGAGTCTGAGTTTAGATAGGGCATAGGAGGTTCAAGGATCACTTTTTAAAATTTGCTAGTTATTTTGCTCAAATAGTCCTTTATATCCTGGGTACCCTTCTTTGCTTTACTACTTTTGCTTGTGACACTTCCTGATAATGCATAGTGATTGATAGAGCTAAAATTAATCCATCTTGACATAAAGTATATTATGTTCTTTGCCATGGGGCTGCCATGTTTAGTACTGCTGTCAGAGGGCTTATAGCACTTAACAGTTTATCTTGTTTAATTCATCTGACTGCTTTATCTCTGGAAGTAGAGCTTGAGAGCTCATGAAGTCAGGTGACTTGAGAATGACTCGGCCAAAAAAAAAAGGGCTAAAGCAAGGTATATTAGTTAAAATATTAGACTTAAGACTTAGCAATGAGCTACTAGGCAGCCAGGACAAAGAGAGTGGCTCCAGTTTGCTCTAAATAGAAAGCCTATCAGTTCATAAGGGCTGTAAGGAAAATGAACCATCAGAGTCTTTTCAGAAATGGTTTGACTGATGTCAACACAAGTTTTGTTTTGTTTTGTTTTGGGCAGGGAGAGAGTGTTCTGCATGGGGATGGGGGTTTCTGGTAAGTGGAAAGCCTGATAAATTCTAGAAGATATGTAAAACTTTCAACACACATTTTCAAAGAAAATAAAAAGGCATAACTTGTGCATCTATTTCTAAAATCAGCCCTGCATTTTAAAAAAGGTACAATACTTATTTTTCAGGGACAGGAAAGTAAGTGTTCCATTAAATTAACCCTCTGATATAATGGTTCAATTTGATATAGACGGTGAAATTTTTTGATGACCAATTCATTTGGCTACAGAAGAATCCAGGAGAGATGATTCTCAAACTGTATTCCATAAATCCCTAGAGGTTCCACAAAGGCATATCAAGAGCTGCTATCAGGGGCAAGTGGAAACTAGCAAGGAAGGCCCAAGTCCTTTCCCTTCCACATACACAATGATGCTATCAGAATACCTCAGTGTTTCCATTATTTAATATATTTCTCCAATTCATACTGAGCATTACTACTGGCCAAGTATTTACTGGTTTCATGAAAGAGCCTTTGAAAAAAACAATCATTTGCTAAACAGATAATATGTGCCCCACTCCTGAAAGCAATGTAACATCAAGCTCACACACATTCATTTTATAATTACTGCCTTGGAGTATACCTCTCAAATACAAGCACAGGCTGTCAAGACCAAACATAAGATAAGACTTGTTTATCCAAAACAAGTTATTTAAATTCCTTTAGGCCAAGTTTCCTCATCCATAAAAGGCAGATAATACCAATTACCTTATAGGGTTGTTTTAAGCTTGAGAAATAATGAGCCGTGCATTAAGCATAGGGAATGGCACATAGTAAGATGCTCAGTAGATGGTAGCTTCTATTACTATGATCCATTGTTTCAACTGGACTTCTGACAGAAGTAAAATGGTAGGTAAATTCAAAATGATAGCTATTATTGAAAACTTAAATACCTTATAGTACAGACTGAAATACTATTCATAAGCTGAAGATACCAAGACACCTGTTCAGGTGCCACCTAACACTCTACTTCAACTCTTACCACTCACCCCTCCCACGCTCTCCCCCAGCCATATAGACTCTGTTTCAACTCCACAAACCCACCAGCTCCTCTCTTGTGTCAGGTCTTCATACACACACTTCCCTGAATAAACACTCCCTTTTATTCCCTCACTGTTACCTCTATTCCTCAAACCTTAGCTTAAAAGTCAGTCCCTCTGGGGAAACTTCCTCGACCAGTTCATACTATAAAGGACAAATTTGATTTGGACCTTAAAGTTTCCCTTTCTTTCACACACTGATGACAAACAGACTCAGCCATACATTGCGATCTGTTAGAATGAGGGTGTATTTTTAGCACACATAAATAATTCCTCTAATTTGCTGTGGCAAAAGGGTAGGTGTTCTGTTTAAATTATGTTGCAAACTATTCAAATTATATCTAAGTGCAGGTGCCAGTTATCCTAAAGTTTTCTATTTTCTACTCATGTAAAACATTTTATAGGACACATTGAATTTTCCCAGCAAAAAAAGGACTAATGTTAAAATTGATAGTTTGATAGACAAATTAGATATTAATAGGAAAGAAATTATATGTCTCTAAGAACAAAACTATGGAATCAACTAACGTAAGTCTATACATAGTCTTACACAGTAAGTGATCTGTTGAAGAAAACTCCTTGCTGGGTGCAGTGGCTCATGCCTGTAATCTGAGAACTTTGGGAGGTGAAGACGGGCAGATCACCTGAGGTCAGGAGTTCATGACCAGCCTGGCCAACATGGTGAAACCTCGTCTCTACTAAAAGTACAAAAATTAGCTGGGCATGGTAGTATGTGCCTGTAATCCCAGCTACTCGAGAGTCTGAGGCAGGAGAATCACTTGAACCCAGTAGGCAGAGGTTGCAGTGAGTCGAGATCGCATCATTGCACTCCAGCCTGTCTCAAAAAATAAATAAATAAATAAAAATAAAGAAAGAAAAGAAAACTCCTTGCAATTCAACTCTGGGACATCCTTGGGAATAGTTGCACTACAGGAATAGTTTAAGCCTCTTCTAACTAGAAACTCAAATTCCAATAAGGTCATCTAAAATAATAATATATTATTTCCACCCTAATTTCCTAAAGTCTTCTATCCTACCACAATGCCACACTTGATCCAAAACTATTATATTTTATGAGGTAGATAAAATGGTGGAGGTATCTTTATTGAGAAATCTTCTGGCATTTTTTCAAATGACTGATGACTACACTGGGTGCCTATTCAAAGTGAAAGACACCACCACCACCCCTGCAGATCAGATGAAGTTGATGTTGGTTCTGATCTGGAGTCTGAGCGTCCCCGACTCATAATCCAGTCCAATACAAGGAAGGAGGAAGAAAAGTTCTTGCCTAGTAAAGAAAATGAAAGCAGCACTGGTTTGAAGTCTAAAATAGCTACAGAGGATAAGTTACTTGAAAGTGAGAACAAAGAGAAAGTGGCCAAAAGCCAATGTTACAAAAAAGGGAGTTTAAAAACTCCTAATTTTTTTATTAGAAGATCATGAATTCTACTACTATTACTACTATTAATAATGACAATGAAAATAATCATAGTAAAAAATAATAAATGTATTAAAGGCTTATTTACTACCCTAAATATTTTAATAGAAGTATTATTTAATATTTTAGCTAAAATGAACAAGATATTGTTACAACTATTTTGTAGATAAGAAAACTTGAGTTTCAGAAAAGGCAATAAGTTGCCCAGTCATATAAGTAAAAAGGGCTAGAGTCAGGATTTGAATTTATACCTTCCAACTATAAAGCCCACTCAGTTTCCACAAAATCTGCTTCCCTTTATGAAGTAGTCCTCAAAGAAATACAAGAGGAAGCCCACAAGCCATGGAAGAAAAGAGAGATAATAGTCAATAGTATCAAGTGTCAAAGAAAAATCCAGAAAGATCCTAGAGAATAACGTTGGATTTAGCTTGCTCAGAAATACACACGTTTCAATAGTTGGATGGGTAGAATCCAAATTTCATAGGATTAAGAACTGAACATACAAAAAGGAAATGTAGTAGGCAAGTACAGATGTCTCTATCAGGAAAACTGGCACTGGGGGGACACCTAATGAAATAAGTCAACTGAGTAGGAAGAAAATGAAAATGCTAGGGACCAAGTCATCTGATTCAACCTTCTGCAAAGAGGCTCTTGTGCAACACTGTTCCATATCCCTCACTTCCCAGGTTCCTCTACCACTCACCTTTACAGATTGCCTTATTTCACTTGAAATCTTTCATGCTTTCCTTCACCAGAGATACCTTCTACCAGTTTGTTTTTCTTGTGAATTCCAACTTTTCCTTCAGCATGCAGCTCAAGAGTCACATCCTTGGTGTCACATTACGGACCCTCACTCCCAAAGACAATCTTCCATCTTTGCTCCTAAGCACTTTGTATCCAATTCCATCAAACTTGTATTTTCTTCAAAAGCTGGCTTCCTACCCATCAAATACCATCTCAAATTTCCTTAGAAACCCCAGCATTTAGCATAGTACCTGGCACATTCCTCTTAGAACATGGTATCTAGAACTGATCACGATGATCTAACTCTGGATAAAAAAAAATTTTTTTTAATTACTTAATAGAGAATCAAAGCATACTATTACTCAACTACTTAAATAGTACAGCTCTCATTTTTATAAATATTCAGTAGAGATGTTCAACCAAAGGGCCTTAATATTAGATTGGTACAGCAAGATTTGTTTCCATTGTAAATCAGCACGGTCCTTCAAAACACCTTATTTCTTTATATTAGATACCAAAATTTTGCAGTTCTGGTTCTAAAATAAATCTTTCCAAGAGCTAAAATCATTGTCTTTTTTTTTTTTTTAAAGACATTTATTTGGAATTCATTTTAAAATGTAACTCCATCTTTTAGGATGTCTGCCACAATCTTAATTATGAGAACACTGTCCCCCTTAGGGAACCAAGCCAATGGGAATCAAGTCCCAAATAAGAGCAAAGCAGAAAAAAATGCCTTTGTTTCAGCTGTTTATATGAAATAATGGTCTCAGATAAAAAGAATTCTATTCATGTCCATCAATGCTAGGATTCACAGAAAGCAAACCTCTTGACCCTGAACAGAAAAGAAAGATAAAGACAAGAATGATGGAGTACACTATCTTGGGCATAGCTCCCCAAACTAACAAATTCACTTAAGATACTTTTGATCAAAATTTGATCCAAGAGAATATTCTATTATGAATTTAACAAACTATAGGCAATTTTTAAAAATCACTACTGATTGCTTTCACGGCAATAACTTTATCATAGATATAATTCTAATTATCAGGGTTTCTTGCTGGTTGTAATGACATACTACTTAGAATATGGCAAACAGAAGTGAAGATGGAAATGACACAGTATTGAAACTATGGTCTAAGGAATGTGAGGATCTGAGAAGTATTCATATTAAACTTAAATTACTAAAATCTATTTCCTAAAGATTAACAGATCATTTTGTAGATACCCAAAATAAAGAGATCTAATGGAGACTATTCATTTAAAACTTACCGTACTTGAAGATTGCCCTTCTCCTGCAACCTAATTTACAACTCTGGTTAGATTTGTTCCCCAAAGAAAATGTCATTTATCTTTTTGACTACAAGGATAATATGCTCAGTTTGCAGGATATGCCATCTTTTATGTGGAAAGGGCAAATATGTGATAGACTGATACTAACCAAAAATAACCCAATATAGCCAACTAGCTATTCTATTCCTTTTAATGACTCAGATTGTGAACAAAGTGTCCTTGTCTATTCTATTCAGGCAATTTATAGAAAAAACAAAGGTTCTTTCCTGAATATGGTCTTGAAATGAGCTTTTATCGCATAAATAGGGGTTTCAAATATCCCAATTACAAACCAAAAATCTACCAGAAACAAACTCTCTGAGTCCCTTAGCAGGAAAAGGTAAAGACTACAATTTCTAATAATGAAAAGAATTTCAGCAAATTGAAAGCTTCTTTGAAAAAAAAAAAAAAAAAATCAGGGCTGGCTTTGGATGTTCAATAGAAGTCTCACCCAGGGTTCCACTGTACCTTAGGTGTTACATTTAGAAGAAACAATATAGAGACAATATATTTATTCGTTTTGAGAGAAAAAGATTTGTGCCCTTCTCCAAGAAAGAGGTAAGACAGACAGAGGTAGTAGAGAGGAGGACTTCTGTTGCGAAGGCAGTTAAAACTGAAAAACCTGGCTGGGCGTGGTGGCTCAAGCCTGTAATCCCAGCACTTTGGGAGGCCGAGACGGGCGGATCACGAGGTCAGGAGATCGAGACCATACAGGCTAACATGGTGAAACCCCGTCTCTACTAAAAAATACAAAAAAAAACTAGCCAGGCGAGGTGGCGGGAGCCTGTAGTCCCAGCTACTCAGGAGGCTGAGGCAAGAGAATGGCGTAAACCCGGGAGGCAGAGCTTGCAGTGAGCTGAGATCCGGCCACTGCACTCCAGCCTGGGCAACAGAGTGAGACTTCGTCTCAAAAAAACAAACAAACAAACAAACAAAAAAACTGAAAAACCTAAAAAGGAGAAAAAATATCTTAGAGCCGTGGTCAAGATGGTTTAGAAATTATCCTCGATGTTAGCAGTACTTGTGGAAAACCTGGAGCCCAAGACTATAACAAGGAATAAAACTTCTGTCAAAGTTCTACCTTGAAAATAAAACTAATCTGGCCGGCTATGGAATAGCAAGAAGACATTTTCCTTTGTCTTTCTCCTGGATGTTTAACTCAGTTCTAGGACAAGCATGGGTTAGACAACCTCCTAGGTTGAGGCATAAAATGAAGAACAACGAAAATCTACAAGAAACTCTTTACCGAATCATTCAAGAATGAAGATTGAGAAGGAGCAATCCATTGCTCGTCATATTCTATAGAGACCCATCAGTTCAAAAAGTCTTTCTAAAGATGATAGGATGAGTAATATCAAAATTTGAGTTTCTAGTCAAAATACTAAAGATATTTTTTATCAATTTTATTGAATTGGGCAACAATGTCTGTATTTGGAAATAAGATTCTATGATGTTCTGTGAGATAATGAAAAGACAGGAAATTTCATATAGCATTTCAGATTGAGTATCCCTAATCCAAAAATCGAAACACTGAAATGCTCCAAAATTCTAAACCTTTTGAGTGCCAGTATGACACCACAAGAAGAAAATTCCACACCCAACCTCAAGTAATAGGCTGCACAAAATTACTTAAAATATTGTTTGAACTCACCCTCAGGATATGTGTATAAGGTATACATAAAAAACATATATTTCATGTTTAATGCTAGGCACCACCCCCCAAGATCTCTCATCATGTATACTGCAAATATTCCACAATCTGAAAAAAATTTCAAAGCAAAAGTACTTCTGTTCCCAGGTATTTCAGGTAAGTAATATTCGCCCTGTACATAGTAAGACCTTGCTATTCTCTGTTCAGAATTCTCTATCCCTGAACCATATTGTCTAAGAAAGTGTGACAAGTGGATACTTGAGGTCATATAAAATAAACAAAAAACCATAAAAACAATTTTAGAATTGTTTTATTCAGTACTTACTACATGGTGAAATTAGAAGTCTTACGGCTTTGAAGAAACAGAAGAAGTGTGTAATACTGGAATCCTGAAATTTTCTGGTTTCTCACTGATATGGTTTGGCTGTGTCTCCACCCAAATTTCATCTTGAATTATAACTCCCACAATTCCCACAGGTCTTGGGAGCAACCGTGTGGGAGGTGACTGAATCATGGGGGGTGGTACAGTAAATAGGTAACAGTAAAGTGGGGCACTGCTGAAAAAATACCCAAAAATGTAGACGTGACTTTGGAACTGGGTAACAGGTAGAGGTTGGAACAGTTTGGAGAACCCAGAAGAAGTCAGGAAAATGTGAGAAAGTTTGGAACTCCCTAGAGACTTGTTGAATGGCTTTGACCAAAATGCTGATAATAATATGGACTATGAAATTCAGGCTGAGGTGGTCTCAGATGCAGATGATAAACTTATTGGGAACTGGAACAAAGGTGATTCTTGTTATGTTTTAGCAGAGACTGACAGCATTTTGCCCCTGCCCGAGAGATTCATGGAACTTTGAACTTGAGAGAGATGGTTTAGGGTATTTGGTGGAAGAAGTTTCTATGCAGCAAAGCATTTAAGATTTGATTCTTGGGTGCTGTTAAAGGCATTCAGTTTCAAAAGGGAAACAGAGTATAAATGTTTGGTAAATTTGCAGACTCACAATGCAATAGAAAAGACATTCCCATTTTCTGAGGAGAAATTCAAGTCAGCTGCAGAAATTTGCATAAGTAATGAGGAGCCGAATGGTAATCACCAAGACATTCTTGACTGAAAGGGACCAACACAGAGCTCGGGTGGTGGCTTCAGAGGGTGCAAGCCTCAAGTCTTGGCAACTTTCCACATGGTGTTGAGCCTGCTAGTGCACAGAAGTCAAGAACTAAAGTTTGAGAACCTCTGCCTAGATTTTAGAAGATGTATGAAAACACCTGGATGTGTAGGCAGAAGTTTGCTGTAGGAGCAGAGTCCTCATGGAGAACCTCTGCTAGGACAGTGTGAAAGGGAAATGTCAGGTAGGAGTCCCCACACAGATTCCCCACCAGGGTACCACCTAGTGGAGCTGTGATAAGAGGGCATCTGTGTTGCGGGAAGTCAGAGACCCCAAACGGAGGAACCGGCTGGAGCCGTGGCAGAGGAACATAAATTGTGAAGATTTCATGGACACTTATCAGTTCCCAAAATTAATACTTTTATAATTTCTTATGCCTGTCTTTACTGCAATCTCTGGACATAAATTATGAATATTTCACGGACATTTATCAGTTCCCAAATAATACTCTTATAATTTCTTAGGCCTGTCTTTACTTTAATCTCTTAATCCTGTTATCTTCATAAGTTGAGAATGTATGTCACCTCAGGACCACTATTGTACAAATTGATTGTAAAACATGTGTGTTTGAACAATATGAAATCAGTGCACCTTGAAAAATAACAGAATAAAAGCGATTTTCAGGGAACAATGGAAGATAACCATAAGGTCTGACTGCCTGCAGGGTTGGGCAGAATAGAGCCATATTTTTCTTCTGGCAGAGAGCCTATAATTGGATGTGCAAGTAGGAGAGATATTGCTGAATTCTTTTCCCAGCATGGAATATTAATAATTAATACCCTGGGGAAGGAATGCATTCCTCCGGGGAGGTCTATAAATGGCTGCTCTGGGAGTGTCTGTCTTATGCGGTTGAGATAAGGACTGAAATACACCATAGTCTCCTGCAGTACCCTTAGGCTTATAGGGTGGGGAAAAGATCCCACCCTGGTAAATTTGAGGTCAGACCGGTTCTCTACTCTCGAACCCTGTTTTCTGTTGTTTAAGATGTTTATCAAGACAATATGTGCACAGCTGAACATAGACCCTCATTAGTAATTCTAATTTTGCCCATTGCCTTGTGATCTTTGTTTTGCCCTTTGCCTTGTGATTTTTATTGCCCTTGAAAGCATGTGATCTTTGTGACCTACTCCCTGTTTGTACACCTCCTTCCCCTTTTAATGTCCTTAATAAAAACCTGCTGGTTTTGCGTCTCAGGGGACATCACAGACCTACCGATATGTGATGTCACCCCCAGCAGCCCAGCTGTAAAATTCCTCTCTTTGTACTCTTTCTCTTTATTTCTCAGACCGGTCGACACTTAGGGAAAACAGAAAGAACTTACATAGAAATACTGGGGGCTGGTTCCCCTGATACATCAGTCCTCCAGGCCCCAGAATGATAGATCCACTGAGAGCTTGAATTGTGCACGTGGAAAAATCGCAAACACTCAAGGCCAGTCCATGAAAGTAGCCAGGAGGGAGGCTGTAGCCTGCAAAGGTACAGGGGCAGAACTTGCCAAGACCATAGGAACCCACCTCATACATCAGCACAACCTGGATGTGAGACATGGAGTCAAAGGAGATCGTTTGGAGCTTTAAGATTTGACTGCCCCACTGGATTTCAAACTTGCATGGGGCCTGTAGCCCATTTGTTTTGGCCAGTTACTTCCATTTGGAATGGCTGCATTTACCCAATGCCTGTACCCCCATCATATCTAGGAAATAACTAACTTGTTTTAATTTTACAGCCTCATAGACAGAAAGGACTTGTCTTGTCTCAGATGAGACTTCGGACTGTGGACTTTTGAGTTAATGCTGAAATAAGTAAAGACTTTGGGGGACTGTTGGGAAGGCATGATTGGTTTTGAAATTTGAGGACATGAGATTTGGGAGGGGCCGGGGTGGAATGACATAGTTTGGCTATGTCCCCACCCAAGACTCATCTTGAATTGTAATTCCCACATTTCCTGCGTGTTGTGGGAGGTAACTGACTCATGAGGGCAGGTCTTTTCTGTGCTAGTCTCATGATAGTAAATAAGTCTTATGAGATCTGATGGTTTGAAAAATGGGAGTTTCCCTGCAAAAGCTCTCTCTCATTACCTGCTGCCATCTGTGTAAGACGTGACTTGTTCCTCCTTGCCTTCTGCCATGATTGTGAGGCCTCCCCAGCCACATGGAACTGTAAGTCCCTTAAGTGCTTTTTCCTATATAAATTACCCAGTCTCACATATGCCTTTATTACCAGCATGAAAATAGACTAATATACTCATCATTCCAGTATATTAGGTTGGTGCAAAAATTAAATTAAAATTAATGGCAAAAACCACAATTACTTTTGCACCAACCTATATATAATATTGAATGTCTCAAAATTTTAAAACATTAGCTATAAACTTTCTCTTTATGTCAAAATCGGCAAAGCAAAGTTACAATGAAAAGTTCAATCAATGGAAGTAACTACCTTTGACATCAATATCATGATTGCTATATCCATTACGGGTCAGTAACAAAAGCCAGAAACTTTTAAAGGATTTTACTATAGTTTGCAAACCCAAGATAACAGCAGCACATTAACAATTCAAACATTATAGGCATGTCAGAGGAGTAAGGAATTACAGCACTAATCTTGTCAGTTATAGACAATTTACATCCACAGGGATACCACTGGAATACACTGGGGAGCTTAAACCTAACACTGTTCTACTTAAGAAAAAAAAGAAAAATAATGACAAACAAGAAAAACAGGTTTTCAAATAATTCTGGGAGGACAACATAACAAGGGTCTCCAGGTAAATATCACAACAAAAAACTGTGTGAAATAAAACACTTTGTTGACAAAAAGAAAATGAGAGTTCTCACCTTCTTTGCTTGGTGTAAAGGAATATAAGGTATCACCTGCCTTGAATGTCCCAGAAGAAAAGCTAACTTGAGGAACTGAAAATATGCCTGCTGGGGTGAGCCATATGGTACAGTACAATGTTTTTTCCAAAGTGTGGTCCAGGTGTACACAAGATTATTTTTTATGAGGTCAAGATTGAAGTGTTGGGGGGGCGGGTGGTGAGGGTGTATATGTATAATCTTCTATTTATGGTTAGTGACACTGATTTTCCACTTCTGACAGAAATCCAATTTTTTGTTTTTAATATATGTATTTAATATAAAATGTGATTCTATTTAAGAAGCAATCAGGCTCCCTATACCAACCCCTATGCAGTAAGGTGACTGGCCTTCCCTAACTTAAGTAAAATGTTTAGAGTTTGTTCTTTGGTTTAATCTCTGCATTGAGGAATACCAAGCACGGGTAATACCACATGAAAAAAGAGAAAGATTAATTAAATTAGTGCAATAAATATCCAACTCTTTACCCAACTCAGCTCCCAGGCAGCCAAGCATTCCCCCACTAGGCAGGAAGTTGGACAAGTCTTCTTAAAAAAATTGACCAGCCAAAGAGGAAAAACAAAGATACTGAACATCAGAGGGTTCTTAATTAAAAAGCCTCGTCAGTGAGATGACCCCATTTTGAAGTCAATAAGACTCACTCATGCATTCAAATCAGCATCTTATACTCACATTTTAAAATATGGATAAACACCCACAGATTATCAGACATCAGAGAAAAGCTGTTAATATGAAAGACAGAGACATAGTGAAAAACAAAAGAAAACAGAACAGGGTACCTTAAAAGAAACAGACAAGATAAAGAGAAAAAAAAATTCAATAACTTAAAATTAGTAACTTCAGAGAGGAAAAGAAAACCATGAAATAAAACATAATATTACGAAAAGGAACACACAGGATTTTTTTTTAAAGTTCTTGAAAATTAAAAAAAAAAAAAACTGATAGAATTTAAAATAATAGAAAGGCTGAACAATGAAATTGAAAATAAAACAAAAAAAGTCCAGAAAGTGAAAACACAAGAAAACAGAGGGGAGGGAATCATAAATGAAAAAACTGAATAAAGTTTCCCAGAAATGAAAAAGCATGAATGTCCAGACTGAAATGGCCCATGAAGGTTGTAGCACAGTATTTGAAAATAGGCCCGCATCAATGCACATCATCAAAAAGTTCATAAAACTGGAATTTCAAATGTTCTACAAAGTTTCAGAGAAAAAAAAATCACATAAACCACATGAAAAAGATCAGAAATCAAACTGGTGTTTGGCTTGTCCATGGCAATCCTGCAAACCAGAAGAAACACAATCATTAAATCTAAGAAAAATAAGTGAGTTTTACGGGAAAGGAAGGTAATAACTGCTTACTACAAGGCTGGATTTGAAAAGCATTTCTATATCACGGTAGTAAAAGCACTGAATACTTATTTACTAAAATTAAAACATAACATAGATTGAGACATATGAAATTATTGTTTTTGTACATAAAAGAAACATGGTTCGATCTGTCAAGAACATGAGGAATCTGAAGGGTGGGTGGGTGGGTCAGGTTGTGTATTTGTGTGTTAGGGACCAAAAGAAGGGCATGCTAAGATAATGCTTAAAATGCTTAAAACTAAAAATTCAAGATGCAGTAAAATATGTATACTATCTTTAAGTAAATGGAAGTAAATATCAAAATAACAAGTTTAAAGAAGTCAGTATAGTTGCCTATGAGGAGTGGTTTGTGGGAGAACGGGGGAGGTTAAAGACAATATTTTTAAAATAACAAACCTTGCGAAATTTTTTGACTCTTTACATTATTATATGACCTATTAAGACCTGGTGTAAATATTTGATAATATATAAATTCAATAAAAAGAAAACTTTTTTCACGTTTACAGAAGGCACCTTCTGGAGATAGGAACACTATTTTCATCACACTCTTGTTAGTGATAGGCACTCTCTCAAAACCATTCTTCCATAGAGATGAAAACCAGAGTGAGTTAAATGATCAACATTGCCTTTAAAAAGATAACTGTTACCTTTTTAAAGTTAGTTATAACAATGTCTGCATTGTTCTTTACTTGCTCTTTGGATGACATGACATAAGCTATCCCTTTCTAAATAAGGTTTGGAGTCTTAAAATTGGTGATGGCATTAATAATAGCAGAGCCTTTTAAATCACCATTTCGAAGACTTATTTTT
>NW_016805194.1:10013-11601 GCF_001698545.2 Rhinopithecus bieti | reverse complement strand
CATGCTAAGATAATGCTTAAAATGCTTAAAACTAAAATTCAAGATGCAGTAAAATATGTATACTATCTTTAAGTAAATGGAAGTAAATATCAAAATAACAAGTTTAAAGAAGTCAGTATAGTTGCCTATGAGGAGTGGTTTGTGGGAGAACGGGGAGGTTAAAGACAATATTTTAAAATAACAAACCTTGCGAAATTTTTTGACTCTTTACATTATTATATGACCTATTAAGACCTGGTGTAAATATTTGATAATATATAAATTCAATAAAAGAAAACTTTTTTCACGTTTACAGAAGGCACCTTCTGGAGATAGGAACACTATTTTCATCACACTCTTGTTAGTGATAGGCACTCTCTCAAAACCATTCTTCCATAGAGATGAAAACCAGAGTGAGTTAAATGATCAACATTGCCTTTAAAAGATAACTGTTACCTTTTAAAGTTAGTTATAACAATGTCTGCATTGTTCTTTACTTGCTCTTTGGATGACATGACATAAGCTATCCCTTTCTAAATAAGGTTTGGAGTCTTAAAATTGGTGATGGCATTAATAATAGCAGAGCCTTTTAAATCACCATTTCGAAGACTTATTTTAATGGTTAAAAAACATATAAAAGATAAAAACATAACCAATAATGTGGGCACTAAACAATGGGTACACATGGACATACAGATGAAAATAATAGATACTGGGGACTCTAAAAGGAGAGAGGGTGGGAAGGGGATAAGTGTTGAAAAATTACCGATTGGGTACAATGTTCACCATTTGGGTAATGGGTACCCTAGAAGCCCAAACCCCACCATTATGTAATTTATCCATAAAGCAAACCTGTATATGTATCCTCTGGATCTGTAATTTTAAAAAAGACAGAATATGTTTAAAAGAAATAAATGAAACATAAGCAATAGACTGAAACATAACATTGTTTGAAGATCAAAACTACATATAGTTCAATCGAATAAACTGGGAGCTTGTGGGATGGGAAAGATGTGTATGTATATATGGTAGAGTATGCTAAGATTTTTTTTTTAATGTCTAAAAAATAAACACAAAATGGCTGGGTGCAGGGGTTCACGCTTGTAATCCCAGCACTTTGGGAGGCTGAGGCGGGCAGATCACGAGGTCAGGA
The DNA here is from genome assembly GCF_001698545.2 of Rhinopithecus bieti. NCBI lineage: Eukaryota > Metazoa > Chordata > Mammalia > Primates > Cercopithecidae > Rhinopithecus > Rhinopithecus bieti. The sequence goes on along the minus strand of NW_016805194.1, from coordinate 10,469 downwards.
GATCGAGACTATTCTGGTTAACATGGTGAAACCCCATCTCTACTAAAAATACAAAAAATTGGTGGGAGACTGAGCAAGATGGCAAAATAGGAACAGCTTCAGTCTCCAACTCCCAGCGCGAGCGACACAGAAGACCGGTGATCTCTGCATTTTCAACTGAGGTACTGGGGTCATCTCACTAGGGAGTGCCAGACAATCCCTGCTGGTCAGCTGCTGCAGCCCGACCAGCGAGAGCTGAAGCAGGGCGAGGCATCACCTCACCTGGGAAGTGCAAGAGGGAAGGGAATCCCTTTTCCTAGCCAGGGGAACTGAGACACACAACACCTGGAAAATCAGGTAACTCCCACCCCAATACTGCGCTTTAAGCAAACGGGCACACCAGGAGATTATACCCACCCCTGGCCGGGAGGGTACCACGGCCACGGAGCCTCCCTCATTGCTAGCACAGCAGTCTGC
>NW_016805194.1:0-3663 GCF_001698545.2 Rhinopithecus bieti | reverse complement strand
CTAATCCACATTCTTTAAAAAAATTCCCATTAGCACCTCTTATCCTGAGACTATCTGGGTTAAATTTCATTGAAAGCTACCTTCTATCTCATCTGTTATAAATTGTTTAAATACCTTTATAAACTATCATCCAAAATTATGTCAAAATGCTCTTATAAGCCAATAAGCCACCTGGGAGAGCATATCAGAAGATAAAACTCCCAGTAAGCCACCTGGGAGAGCATATCAGAAGATAAAAGACAGAGATTTGGAAATTGGCCTTCTATGGACTATATTCGACTCCCCATTCCGGTTTTGTTTGATGTAAATGTCATGAATTCTACTTTCTAGACACTTTTATAGGCTGTCAGGATGTCACCAGAGCATAATTTAGAGTAAATTATTTCTAAGGTCCTTTCCAACTTAAAACAAACAGAGAGTCAAATCATGAGTGAATTCCATTCACAATTGCTTCAAAGAGAATAAAATACCTAGGAATCCAACTTAAAGGGATGTGAAGGACCTCTTCAAGGAGAACTATAAACCACTGCTCAGTGAAATAAAAGAGGATACAAACAAATGGAAGAACATACCATGCTCATGGATAGGAAGAATCAATATCGTGAAAATGTCCATACTGCCCAAGGTAATTTATAGATTCAATGCCATCCCCATCAAGCTACCAATGACTTTCTTCACATTATTGGAAAAAACTACTTTAAAGTTCATATGGAACCAAAAAAGAGCCCGCATTGCTAAGTCAATCCTAAGCCAAAAGAACAAAGCTGGAGGCATCACATTATGTGACTTCAAACTATACTACAAGGCTACAGTAACCAAAACAGCATAGTACTGGTACCAAAACAGAGATATAGACCAATGGAACAGAACAGAGCCCTCAGAAATAATACCACACATCTACAACCATCTGATCTTTGACAAACCTAACAAAAGCAAGAAATGGGGAAATAATTCCCTATTTAATAAATGGTGCTGGGAAAACTGGCTAGCCATGTGTAGAAAGCTGAAACTGGATCCCTTCCTTACACTTTACACAGAAATTAATTCAAGATGGATTAAAGACTTAAATGTTAGACCTAAAACCATAAAAACCCTAGAAGAAAACCTAGGCAATACCATTTAGGACATAGGCATGGGCAAGGACTTCATGTCTAAAACACGAAAAGCAATGGCAACAAAAGCCAAAATTGACAAATGGGATCTAATTAAACTAAAGAGCCTCTGCACAGCAAGAGAAACTGCCATCAGAGTGAACAGGCAACCAACCTACAGAATGGGAAAAAATTTTTGCAATCTGCTCATCTGACAAAGAGCTAATATCCAGAATCTAGAAAGAACTCAAACAAATTTACAAGAAAAAAAAAAAACCATCAAAAAGTGGGCGAAGGATATGAACAGACACTTCTCAAAAGAAGACATGAAGACACTTCAAAAGAAGACACTTCTCAAAAGAAGGATATGAACAGACACTTCTCAAAAAGAAGACACTTCTCAAAAGAAGCCAAGAGACACATGAAAAAATACTCATCATCACTGGCCATCAGAGAAATGCAAATCAAAAACACAATGAGACACCATCTCACACAAGTTAGAATGGCGATCATTAAAAAGTCAGGAAACAACAGGTGCTGGAGAGGACGTGGAGAAACAGGAACACTTTTACACTGTTGGTGGGACTGTAAACTAGTTCAACCATTGTGGGAGACAGTGTGGCGACTCAAGGATCTAAAACTAAAAATACCATTTGACCCAGCAATCCCATTACTGGGTCTATACCCAAAGGATTAGAAATCATGGTGCTATAAAGACACATGCACACATATGTTTATTGCAGCACTATTCACAATAGCAAAGACTTGGAACCAACCCAAATGTCCATCAATGACAGACTGGATTAGGAAAATGTGGCACACATACACCATGGAATACTATGCAGTCATAAAAAAGGATGAGTTCATGTCCTTTGTAGGGACATGGATGCAGCTGGAAACCATCATTCTCAGCAAACTATCGCAAGGACAAAAAACCAAACACCGCATGTTCTCACTCATAGGTCGGAACTGAACAATGAAAACACTTGGACACAGGAAGGGAAACATCACACACCAGGGCCTGTTGTGGGATTGGGGGAGGGGACATCTATACATACGTAACAAACCTGCATGTTGTGCACATGTACCCTAGAACTTACAGTATAATTAAAAAAAAAAAAACTATTTGGTGATCTAAAACAATTAATGTATATCCAAAAGCCAACTGATATAACCTAAACTTAGCCAAAGAATCAAGTTAACTAATTTTGTGTATCATATAATATGGTACTAAAATCAAAATTCAATTATAGTCTTATACAAAGATAGCCCTAAATCCATAACATTTAATACAGTTGAAAGATGGGGGAGACTACTATCATGTAAGTGAGATTTGTAAACAAAGACATGTACTTTCTCTCATTCACAATTAAACATGCTACGTTTCTCAGTTTTGCCTGACCTGCCAACATAGGAGTAAATTTTGCATTGTTTACTCTAACAAGAATGCTTTCTCCGGCTTCCTGGCCTTGACATCCCCTTTTACTACTTATGCATTCAATGAAACGAATATGAATTTCCTTGTTATTGAGCAAAGACCAGATTTCTAATTTTCTTTCCTGGAGGAATGGAGCAAGAGAAACAGTGTTTAACTGGTAGCATAAGAAAAACACTGCATCATAATTTAAATCTATATGAAGTATAGTGAACATTAAGTTTCACTAAGAAATTTTTGAAAGAGTATTCAGTTTTTCAAGGAGAAAATTAACCCCTCTTGGCATCTTTTGTCACAGCATGACTTCTTGTAATTTTCCCCTAAAACCTTCAATCATATTCAATTTCAGAAAAGGACCTCTAAAGACAACACATGTATTTGTCTTTTTTATAAATGAGGACACTAAAGCCCAGAGAAATTAAGAGACTTGTTCAAGATGACTGGAGTAGACTTGGGACTGGGCTTTTTCACTTTGAATCTGTGCTTAATTTTCTTTCTACACTTTAACATTGGCATCGTTCTAAGTGATTATTTTCTCATTCTTTTGTTAGTCAAACCCTAAAGCAGCCCAATAAACCTTGTACATACAAAAGGCATAGCAGTAACAACTAGCATTGATTGTTTAACATATGCTAAGAATTATTTTAAGTGCTTGATATATTTATTAATTTAAAAATTAATCCGTGTTAACAACCCAATGCAGTTGGTATGACCATAATTTGCATTTACAGATGAGGAACCTCAGGCATAGAGAGCAAAAGTGACTAGAGGTTTACAAAATAAAAGGAAAGTGATAAATTCAGTGGCTCATTCTCCTAGATGGGTTAGCTAATGTTCAACTCCAGCTTATCGTATGTGGGAAACTTCCTTCCATTTTCCAAAAGAAGCTGAGAATCCAGATTTTTATGTGAAATATCACAAATGGTGGTTTATTTAAACGTAGTACTGATCTCCAAACACACATGCACACACACATACACACCTTTGAACTAGCATTAAGACTACAGAAATGACCAAAAATGTTTGCGAATGACAGTATTTTTTACTACACAAAATTCTTGCCTAACGAGTATTACTAGAGGACCTATAGTTCTCAAAATTTGTGGAGAGAATACACAAATTAAGACCAGTCTGTAC
>NW_016805193.1:841660-865723 GCF_001698545.2 Rhinopithecus bieti | reverse complement strand
GGGACAGAAGGGGTGTGGGGACACAGGGAGAGTGTGGGGCAGAGGAGGATGTGGGGACAGACGGGGTATGGGAGACAGAGGGGATATGGGGACAGAGGGAGAGTGTGGGGACACAGGGGATGTGGGGACAGAGGAAGGTGTGGGGACAGAAGGGTTGTGGGGACAGAGGGGTATGTGGGGACACAGAAGGGTGTGGGGACAGAGGGGTGTGTGGGTGACAGAGGAGGGTGTGTGGGGACAGTGGGGATGTGGGGACAGAAAGGGGTGTGGCAGACAGAAGCGGGTGTGGGGACAGAGGGAGAATGTGAGGGACAGAGCAGAGTTTGGGGAGGAATACAGAAACATGAGGGAAACAGGGGAATTTGGGGACAGAGGGGGGTGTAGGGATAGAGGGTGAACTTAGGGGACCAAAGCGGGTAGAGAGGTTGTAGGGTGACCAAGGGGATATGGGGGGACAGAGGGAGACAGGACAGAGGGTGCTGCTGGGGACAGCATGGTGCGTGAAGAGGAGGCTGCAGGAGTGAAGGGTAGATGCTCTGGCTGTCGGGTGGCATGGGCTGAAGCTGCTGTGGGCAGAGGGCACACTCCAGGGAGAGCTGCTGGCCAGCAAGAAGCTGTCAGGTAAGTGGCCCTTGAGGAACACTGGACAGGGTTACAGGGAGAGGCGGGAGTCACGGGCGGTACAGAGAAGGCCTGGCCTGGCCTGGCCCCATGAGGACAGCCCAGGTCAGCGGAGTCCAGGCTTATGATTCTCCATAATATCCCCTTATTGGTGAGCTCCAGGGACCCTGGCCGGGGTTTTAGTTCTGGCACCTTCCTCAGCCCCTAGACTGAGGAAGGGCACTCAGGGGTTGGGGTCACATCAGGAACCAGGGTGGCCCTGAGTGCAGCTCCTGGGCACCATGGGCAGGGCCCCTGGGTGGGTGTGAAGTCTGCAGCTGGGACACTGATGAGCAGAGAGAGTCTAGGGACATGGGGGGCCTCAGAGGGGCCAGACAGACCCTTTTGGGAGGGGCCTGGGGCTGGACAGCGAGCGGGGAGTAGCAGTGGGAGCAGGAACCGTGTAGGGGGCTGGGCCCTTAAGGGAGAAGCCAGGAGCTGCCCTGCTGGNCATGGGCTGAAGCTGCTGTGGGCAGAGGGCACACTCCAGGGAGAGCTGCTGGCCAGCAAGAAGCTGTCAGGTAAGTGGCCCTTGAGGAACACTGGACAGGGTTACAGGGAGAGGCGGGAGTCACGGGCGGTACAGAGAAGGCCTGGCCTGGCCTGGCCCCATGAGGACAGCCCAGGTCAGCGGAGTCCAGGCTTATGATTCTCCATAATATCCCCTTATTGGTGAGCTCCAGGGACCCTGGCCGGGGTTTTAGTTCTGGCACCTTCCTCAGCCCCCTAGACTGAGGAAGGGCACTCAGGGGTTGGGGTCACATCAGGAACCAGGGTGGCCCTGAGTGCAGCTCCTGGGCACCATGGGCAGGGCCCCTGGGTGGGTGTGAAGTCTGCAGCTGGGACACTGATGAGCAGAGAGAGTCTAGGGACATGGGGGGCCTCAGAGGGGCCAGACAGACCCTTTTGGGAGGGGCCTGGGGCTGGACAGCGAGCGGGGAGTAGCAGTGGGAGCAGGAACCGTGTAGGGGGCTGGGCCCTTAAGGGAGAAGCCAGGAGCTGCCCTGCTGGTTAGGGTGGGAGCCCACGGGAAGCCCCACCAGGGCAGGACGCCAGGCTGCAGCGCCGGGGCAGGGTAGCTGGGCCGTGCACGCAGGTGGGAAGCTGCTGAGTGCCGGCCATTCGCAGGGAGCTGTCCGGCAGCAGAGGCGGCAGGCCTGGGGCCACTACTTACACAGGGAGGGTAGGGGGCCTAGGAGAGCCGGAGACAGGCAGGGTAGGGGCCCCGCTGAGAGGGGGCCCTCGGCTTCTGGGGTTCCTGAGCCCCTTCTCACAGAGTTCAGGATGTCAGAGATCCTGGGGGCTGGGGTGGAACAGATGAGATGTGAACATGAGGCAGACAGACATACGAGGAGGCGGCAAGGCGGAGGAGGTCAGTGGTAGGGGTCCCATGTTCCAGACCCCTTGGGCCTTGGGGTCAGGCCCCGAATCAGAGCCTGCCTCAATAGCAAGGACCTCCCCCCTCCCGCAAGCTGAGGTGGAGTGAGGCCTGTGCCAACCCTGAAGACTGGAATTGAGGCCTGAGCCTCCGGGGCCTCCTATCCTGCCCAGTGGCTTTGAGCAGGAAAGGGGTCCAGGGCCTACCTCACAAAGAGGTGAGGCTCGACGGGCTTCGGCCGCCCTGGGAAGCCCCAGTGAGGGGTTGTGGGGTGATGAGGCTGGAGCCAGGGTCCATGCTCAGCTTGCCCTTGGCTCTGGAGCGGCCCCTCTAGGGGGTTACCAGCCCTCCAACATGACCCCCACAGCAGCAGGGCCCAGGCTACTTACATGGGGCTGGCAGGGGGCTAAAGGGAGCTGGAGATGGGCAGGGCAGGGGCCCCTCGGCTTCTGGGGCTCCCGAGCCCCTCCTCACTGAGCTCAGGATGTCAGGGACCCTGGGGGCTGAGGTGGAACAGGTGAGGCAGGCAGGTGGGTGGGGCGCCCGCAGGCAAAGAATGCAACTGGAGAAGGACGGGGGAGGCCAGGAGGGAGGAAGGGGGTGACAGCTGGATACCTGGGGCTCCTGGGGCGGAGGTGGGGTGGCCACCCTATGGGGGTCCTGAGCCTGTGGTGGCTGCAGCAGTTATGTGAAGGCTGAAGGAGCCAACACGGGGCCAGTGCCAGAGCCAGCAGAGGCCAGGGCAGCACAGGCCAGTGCAGGCTGGCGTGGAGTCAGAGGCCACCCTAGTGCTGTGACCACTCCTGGCCAGAGCCAGCAGAGGCCAGGCCCACGGAGGGAGAGTGACAATTATCATAGGGGCATGATGGCCACTGGGCCTGCCTGGACTCTGTACCAGCCTCAGGGCAGCCTGGCAAGGCTTCTTTCTGCACCAGGTGGGGTGGGGGGTGTCTGCCTCCACCTCAAGAGGCTGCTTGGGCTCAGATCTGAGCCACGACTGCTGCTTCGGGGTGTCTTCTCTTCTCCCCTGCAGGATCCAGGCTGGGCCCCCCTCCCAGGTCCCCTCCCTCACTGCTCAGTGCCCCACCGGGCTGAGGGTGATGGCAGAACCTCTGGACAGCTTCCATGCTGTTGCCTTTGGGGCCTGTTCCAGACTGCAGGGAATCACACACCCACTCTGTGGCATCCAGGGCCCAAGGTCCTGTGCTCATCTCTGCTCAGGGACAGTGTCACAGCTGGACAGCGTGGGCAGGAGCAAGGCTACGCTTTGGACAGGTGAGAAGTTTTCTCCCCTAAACTGGCAGAGTGGCTGACCCTTGTCGGGCACCGGGGCAGCCCTAAGAACAGCGTAGGGCTTATTAGGTGACCGTGTGAGTGATGAGGGTCAGGAGGCCCCACATGGGTGGTCTGGAGGCAGCGGACTCCATGGAACTTGCCCCAGTGCCGGGTGCCCTGGGGACCTCTTGGGGAACACACAAGACATTGGCCTGGGTGAGCAAGGAAGGGGGCCCTGGAATCTGTGGTGCAGAAACCCACCGCAGGAGGCCACTCCTGGTTCAGCAAAGGCAAACACGGAAGCACCCACCCAGCTGCCCGGCCACTTGGCAAGTGCACGCTGGACAGAAATGCAAGCTTAAGGAGCTTTAAGACAAAGACAGAATCTTGGAAAAAGTTCTACCCATGAACCTATTTCCCCGTGAGGGTCCTGGTGTGGAGAACCTGCCTCTGCGCAAAGCCGTGGCTTCCTCACTTGGATGTGGTGACTGAGACTGCCCGGCTGCCAGTCATCTCTGCCACACTTCCCACTCTCTGGGCAGGCCTGACACCCAAGCTTGGGGTGGGATTGCAGCTACACGGCCCCCGAGCCCCCCAACACATGCACACACCAGGCATCGCAGGAGAGCTGACCCTGCACAAGTCCCACCCGCCTCAAAGAGCAGCCCAGCAGTGCCAAGGCCGCTGTGGGACAAGGACGCAAGTGCAGGTACCTTTAGCGTCTTCATCCTCTATGGTGGTGTTGGCACTGTCAGAAGACTCCTGAGGAAACACGGGAGGCAGTAGGTCAGGATGCAGCCAAGCACAGGTGGGACGTGGCCGAGGGCAGGTGGACAGGGCTGGGCCTGCATCAGGACCAGCCTAGGCTCTGAGGCTGACCTCTGCCCCAGCTGCTTTGACCGGGCTTAAAGGTCAGGGGCTCAGGGGACATGCCCTCTGGCGGCTGCAGTGCCCCAGCTCTGTGGACCTCATGCGGCAGTGACCGGAGAAGACACCCAGTTCTGTGCTGGTCCCTGGGAGGGCGCCCCTCACCAGGGCGCATTCTCATGGCAGCCGGCACAGGCTGGCACGGAGTCCGAGGCTGGCCCTGCCACCCTAGTGCTGTGGCCACCCTGCATCCCCAACACATGAGGGCTCCAATTCTCCCAGCAAGATGAGCCTGGCACAGAGACTGGTATGCTCAGCCGACTCTTTAACAAGAGAGGAAAACGGGCTTTTGAAATTCCAAGACGTAAAACACAATGGGACTGGCTGGTTCCGATGAAGCAGCAGCCGCTGTCATCCAAAATACAGGGTGAGGAGTTCCCAGTAGCTCTGCAGATCCGCACAGGGCTCCAGGAACCTTGGCCTGGCCCCAGGCAGAGCACTCCTGCCACCCACATTCCCTCAGGGCACCTGCCCATCCGGGACTGGATGTACAGCCAGGCCCCGGCCTCACCTCTCAGGTGGCCTTAGAGGGCAGAGGTGGCCCAGTCTCTCCCACCCTGCTCCAGGGCTGCTGCCCTTCAAAAGACCATCCCCAGCTCCCCAGGAGGCCTGCTCTGCTCCTCAGAGGAAACATCTCACGAGGTCCCTGGGGTCCGCCCCTGGTCTGGACACTGCCTGGACACTGCTCGGGGCCCTAGACCAGAACTACGGGTCTTTAGGTGCAGGGTCAGAGTTCACCACAGCCCAGAAGGTTGTTTAGGGGTCCTGCAGAGAACATGACCCACCCCAGACACACATGGGGCACCCATCCCCAGCTGCCAGGTGGGGAGAACACCCAGGTCCTGGCCTAGCACCATGGGTGCCCCTTGGTCCCTGCCATGGAGAAAGATGTCTTCTGATGATGGGCTGGGTGGTGGCACTGGCCAGAAGGAAGTGGGGTCCCCACAGAGGCACTCTGGGGCTCTGTAAGGAGCCCAGGCCTAGGTGGCAGCTGGGCTGGAGGGCTGTGTTGGGTGTAGCGGCGCTGTTTTGGAAGTCCTGGAAATGGCTTGGCTGCTGGCCCCATCCCTCCCACCACCCCAGAGAGCCAGCCCCTTCCCTGGCCCCAGAGAGATGATGTCAATGTGATGGGAGCTGATGGCCAGAGCAGAGAGGGGAGCAGAGGAGGGAGGGTCTGCTCAGCAGGAAGCACTGGGGCCGCATGAGGGAGGTGGGGTGGAGGACAGCCAGGAGGGTCAAGGACACAGCTCCTGAGATGCAGGCCCCGCTCCAGACCTCAGGAAGCCCTACCGCCTGCGGTAGGTGGGACACGCGGAGCCCCGGTCTGAGAGTGTCGGCCACATGGGGACTGGGCGCAACTGTGCCAAGCACCTCCAGTGGCAAGCCTGGGGCCTGAACCAGTCTGTCCTGTTGTTGCCCACAAAGATGGACTGGGGCCCTGCTGTGCTGTGGGGAGGGGCGGCCAGGGCCATGGGACATCTGCCCTCCACTCGGGCACAGATGCTGCCCCAGACTTCTTTCCTGGCCTGGAGCCTCCTGCCTGGGGAAAGTGGGAGGAGGAAAGGGGGGCAGTACCTTAATCCCGTCCACTGGGTTATGGATGACGGTGGTTTGAGGCTCCTACAGAAGAAGGAAGACACAGAAGAAGGAAAGAGAGGGAAGTGAGAAGAGGAGGAAGCAGAGACCACCAGGAGGGGAACAGGGAGGCAGAGGAGGCACGGGTGGCCAGAGCCCGCGAGAAAGAAGTGCAGAGCAGAGTGGGGACAGGGATGGAGGCGGCGTGGAGCAGCTGCGGGAGGAGCCTGGGTCAGACGGCAGGGATGGAATGGACAGGAGCTTTGTCCAGGCTGGCGGAGGTGCTGCTGTCCAGGGCAGGAGATGGACTGCGTGGGGCCCCGACAAGCTGCACAATGTGTGTGGGAGCCAGAGAAGCCAGGCTCGGCCTTGGGGAGGACTCCCCACCCTTTGCTGCTTGAACCCGTGCCCCAGCGTGGTGGGGGGCACAGGTCTGAAGATGTCATGGGGTGGGGTGGCACATGGGATGGACAGGGTCCGAGATGGGGCTGGCTGTGAGGCTGGCACGTGGGCCACCCTGGCCGCTCGAAGGCCTTAGGTAGGCTGGCACCAGGCCACCCTCCAGCCATGGCCTGGCTGCTCTGAGCAGCTCGCCCCTCCCAGGACCGCTCTCCTCTCCTGGGTCTCAGGGTGGCCATTTGGCAAACGCAGTATTCCCGTGGGTGGTCTGGGGCTGGCTCCCGAAGCCTGGCCTGGGGTTCTCAGGGGACACCAAACCTGCTTCCAGCAAATGTGGGGACCTATGGGCCAGCAAGCCCCAAAGCTCTTAGGACAGCTGAGGGGACACAGCACAGTGCCCCAGCAGGAAGGCCGGCACCCACCAGCCACAACTTTACATCCTCGGGAGTACTGCTGTAGGGTTCACCTGTAGGAGCCCCAGGGCAAGGGGCACTGAGAGGCGCAGTCAGAGCGGAGCATGGTGGGGACCCCTCCCCTCCCCAGCAGGGAGCCCCTAAGTCCTGCCTCTCAGGCAGCCACAGAGCAGCACGGGTGTGCTAGCTCCTGAGGGAACACAGACGTGACGGCAAGCCCCTCCTTGGATGCCCCTGGCCTAGACACCTCTCTACTGCACCACTGTGGCCCCGTCTCCCCACGGGCCATGGAATGTGCCACTACGGGCTGTTCCCCTGCAGAGCCTGGCCCAGCCCCACCAAGCCAGACCCTGGGAGTGGTCTGTGGGTCAGCCTGTTGAGGATGGTGGAGAAGCTAAGGGTGGGGTCCTGGCGGGGAGAGGGTGTCCTCTGCCTCAGTGACATCCTGAACACTCCTGGAGAGACATCCACAAGTCAACATGGGTGGGAGGCTGGGCCTCTCCTCTGTACCCCAACATCTGTGGGTCTCAGTCAGGGGCTCCCCAGAGCAGCCCTAAAACTGTCTGAAGTGGACCCTCCTGCAACAGTGGCCTCTTCTCTCCACTTCACCACTGGTGAGGGATGAGGGGCGGGGGCCATGCGAGTGCTGTCAGACAGGCCAGGCGGGGCCAGACCCCACCTTCACCAGGCCCCCTCTGACCAGCAGCAATCACACAGCCAGGGGCGTAGGAGGGGCTGAGAGGCAGAGTTTGAGGAGCTCAGTACCAGGGCGGCAGGAGGAAGCGTCCCTTTGGGGCTGGTGGCGGCTGCACTGTTTTTGGTGCTATTCGTCTGGGGCTGTGGAGAGAGGGAAGAGGAACCCTTAGGCGGGAGAAGCCCCTCACTCGCCAATTCCCCATCCCGTGTCTGCCAGGGCATGGGGGGAGGGGGACACCAGAGTAGGAGCCCCAGGGAGTGGGGGTGAAACTGCAGGCTCTGGGCCCCCCAGCACCCCAGGGCCCGGCCAGAGCCTCACCTTGACTCCATCTGCTTTCTTGTTGAGTAAACTCTTGGCTGCTGCATGGGGAGGAAGAAGGTATGGTGAGTGATGGGCCTGGGTCTCGCTGCAGCGCACCCCCACCCCTTTCCCTGACCCCACTCTTTCCCCAGGAGCAAGCCCAGGGTCCTGAGGCAAGTGTGGCTCCAGCATCCAAGCTGGCTCTGAGCAGGTGGGGGGCCGTCCCGTCACCCCAGGACAGCCCTGTCTCCAGCCTCCTCCATGACCCTGGGGCTCCTACAGGCATCCGGATTTCTCCTCTGACCAGACCCAGAGATGCGCGTGGGTGCTGGGGAGTCCCATTGGCTTCTGGGCCACATGTAAGCTCTTCCTAGAGGAAGGCAGGATGCCGCCTCCTCCATGATGGGCTCAGGACTAGCCGTGCCAGGTTGGGGTGGGGGCAGCTGAGCCAGCACCCCAGAGGTCATGCCCTCCCGGGCCACGCCATCCTGGGGTAGGGGTGGGTGGGCTGCAGCTGGCCACCCACTCAGGGGCCTTGTCCCAGCCCAGGCGCTCACCTTGCTCTCAGACTCCCATACCTTGGCACCCAGGCCTCAGAGCTCTGCCCAATGGGCCTCCCGGCTCAGGCACCGAGGGCAGCCCTGCTTGCCCTCATTCCAAGCTGCCCGGCAGCCCTGGCCTTGGGGCCGCTTCTGTGCACTGACTGGGGTCAACACAGGCCTTTCTGCCCACAAGCCCCCAAGGACACTTGGTCCCAGCAGCAGGGCCTCTGCCTCACCCAACACTCCCCCACAGAGGTCGGGGGGCCTGGCCCCAGCCGCTGGTGCCCACACTCTCCATGGCTGTTAGGATTTTAATTACAGAATTAATAAATAAAAAAATAAAAAATAAACCAAAAGAGGAAGTCAGCTTACCTTACAGAAAAGGAAAGGTGAGAAGGGGAGGGAGTGAGGAAGGAAGAGAGAGAGAGAGAAAACAAGATTTGTGTTGGTTCGGGAAGGGGCGCAAGCCTGCGGGCCCAGGACTCACAGGTGACCTGTCCTGGACCACGCTCACCAAAAAGAGCCAGGGCCATGCGGCCAGCTGGTGCAGCAGGGTTAGAGAGGCAGCCAGGCTGGAGCCCAGGGGATGACGATGTGGGAAGTGTGGGGATGCTTACCCCCGGGCCAAGCCGGGAAGGAAGGTGGCACAGCAACCCCCCACCCCTCCCCCACCTCCTGGCTCGAGGATCCTGGCTGGCCAGGCCATGAAATTGGGCTCTCCTGCCTGGGGACCCCGGGCTGCCCATACAGGCCTTGGTGGGGACAGGCAGGCACCTTTCAACCTAGGACTGCAGCGCTTCACAAATGGGATCATCCCCCCACCCCAGCAGCAGCAGCAGCAGAAGTGCCCTGTACAGTCAGAAATGCAAATTCCCAGGTCCACCCCACCCTCCTGAGCCAGAACCTCTCCAGGGCGGGGCATCTGTTCCACAAGCCCTCACAAGCCCTCCCAGTGGTTCTGACGCTGGGTGCTCCAGGTTGCCATGGAGATCAGGAGGTTGCACCCCGCAGGGCATAGACAGGCCTGGGCCTGCTCCCTGCTGACCATCCCCTCCCTGTTCAGATGCCCAGTACTGCCTCCTCCATGGCCCTGGCCCCTCCTGGGCTCTGTAGGGACTGCGGTCGTGCCTGACCAGTGGCTGCACGTGGCCCCGGGGACCCCATGTGCAGTGGGCACAGTTTCTATTCCCAGCCTCCCTTTCTTCACAGATCTCTTAATGCTCAACAATTTTGTATCAAGCCCAGGAGTCCCTCCCAGGATCCATGGAGAAGTAGAGGGGCCTCAGGCATCACTCTCCCGTCCCCAGGCCTAAGGCCCCACCTGGTGAAGCCGCGCACAGGACCACCTCCCTCATGCCCCAAGGCAGCCCTGCCCAGTGAGTTCCCAGGACCAGAGATGCCGACTGCCCACTTCCTTACAGCGCAAACTGACAACTCTCCCCTTCGCTGTGGCTCAGATCTGCTTCCCTGTAACTTGCTGTGGAGGGAGAGTCTTGAAGACTCAGAACTCAGGGTTCCAAGGCCCCCACAGCCCCCTCACCTGTCTTTGTATCCCGCCCTCTCTGCTCCCCTCCCATCTCCAGCACACACAATTCATCCCAGAAACATCTGCCCAGCGCCAGCCAGCCTGAGGCTGCAGCTGGGGGATACTGTCCTTGCTGGTGACCAGCTGCCCGACACGGCTGGGGGACAGGCTCCTCTTAGGAGCCCGAGGAAGGAGGCATCCAGCCTCGCCTTAAGGACATTTGTCGTGGGGAGCTGAACAGGCAAGGAAGGAACCCAGTCCCTTCCAGAAACACACATTTTAAAAAGCTGTGGCCAACTGAAGCAGGCGGTGTGCAGAAGGCTGGTTCTACCCCACCCCCGAGGGGACAGCCAGGCACGCAGCCTCTGCCAACCCAGCGGCACTTCCAGCCAGGCTCTGCGTTGGAACTGGGGCCAGCACGGCGCCCCAGTCAGCAGCGGAACTGAGCCCTTTCCCCGGGCATGTCCTCAGAAAATCCTCACAGGAAAGGAGGCAACACAGTTAGGCCCATCGGCGGGGTTGACAGAGACCCGGGACAGTCCTTGGTACTAAGAAGGTTCCATTTAGATCCTTGAGCCTATCAAAACCCGCATTTCCAAACTGTGCTGCTGGAGATGTACCACAGCAGCAGTGGGAAATAAAAAGACAGAAGTTCACAGTCCAGTGGGCGGCAAATGCTGCGTACAAACCAGCCCTCGTTGAAGGACTCATGCCGATGCTGCCATCAGCGCTCTGGGAAGCCCGGCAGCAGACGCCACTGTGGTCTCAGTCAGTTCCCAAACATCCTTCCTTGTGAGCCCGCTTTTACAACAATCGCTTGTGCATGCCTTGGGCGAGTGTGGGCTGCACAGGCCCGGCCCTCCCGAGCGCATGGCTCCTGGCCACCCATTTTTTGGGGGGCTGCTCATTTCTTATCTCTGCCTGGGACTAACTCCAGATTCACCGTGGCCAGAGTCCTGTCGACACCCATCTACACTAGCGTTCAAGGGCACAGGAACTGCCTTTCTGTGTCTCAAGTTCAAAGCATGCGTTAGGTGCCGCAGGAGCCCAGGGTAGGTGGAGCAGTCACAGGCATCCCAGACACCTGGGCTGGGGGTTCCGCAGGCCTCTGTGGGACAAGGAGAGACCCTCTGCCCTCCATCCTGGGAAGGCACTGCCCATTCCCAGGTCTCCAGGCCGGGGCAACTGCTGCCACCCTGCAGCTGGCCGGACACTGGGTCTCCTGTGCCCTTACACCCGATCAGTGCAGGAGAGACCACAGAGGCCAAACTGAAGCACACTCGACAGACAGGGTCTCTCTGCGGGTCGAGGGGGCTATGCCACATGGGCTGGTACCAGAATCTGACTGGATGGTACCAGACTCAGCTGCCATGGGCAGAGAACTGAGCTCCCTGCTCACTGTCGTGTGGTATGGCTGAGCTGGGCTGACCTAACAGGATGGGCGGTCCTCTCAGCCCCGCCTCTGCCTTGTCCCCCTAGCTGGTCACCCAGGACAGCCATGCTGGGCTCTGTCCACATGCACTGACCACCCTCCAGGACAGAGCCGCTCTCGGCGCCCAGGGTGGAGCCACACATGCAGGGCCTCATGCACCGTCGCCCCACGTTCACTTGCAGGCAGGCGGGCATTGCAGCGGGAGCTCCGGGCACAGGGCAGCGTAGAGGCAGCTGTCTCTCAGCACTGTCACCTGGGCAGCAGCACCTCCCCAGAAGCCACTAGCCTCACCCTTTTCTAATCACAGCCCCCTTCCGCCTGTGCTCTGGAAAGGCCTGTCAAATGAAGCAGACGCAGGAGGGCCGTCCCGGGGTGCTGCCTGCTAGACACGTCCACTGGGCTCATGGGAGGAGAACAGACTGCCCTCCCTGAGGACGGCCTGGGCCTCCCCAGGAGGAGGGTTCTCTGGCTGGGAAGGCCAGGCTGCTCACCCTGTGGGGTCATGAGGAGGCCTGGGGAAGGCAGTCCCCAGCACCCTGGAACCTCTGCCCGGTCCCCAGCCCATGTTGGAGGCACTGACAGGGAACTCAGTAGCTCAGCCCAGGGAGGACCTGGGGTCCCTCTGTGTTCTGTGGCCAGGCATTGCCAGCTTGGCCTAACCTAAGCTCTCACCAGCCCTCAGCTCAGGCTGGAGCTGCAAGGAGGTCTTGGGGTCACTTAGCCCTCATGGGGTCTGTCCATGGTCATAAGCCAGCAGGTGGGTAGAAGCCAACCTGGGCCCCTGGGCTCTGGCCCTGCACAGCCCAGAGGAGCAGGTGGGCAGTGCCGGCCTTCTTCCTCACAGGGTTTGGTGCCAGGGGAGGAGGACGTTGCAGAAACAACGCAAGAGGAAACCCTGAAAGTCTCCTCTGGGGGCCTAAAACCCCCACCCCGTTCCAGAGCGGCCTGTCCTGGGGGATGCTCGGGGCAGACATGCATGTGTGGGACTCAGCAGCACAGACCACCGTCTCCGTGCGGCCCCCAAGGGGCAGGGTGTGGGTCTGCCCCAAGGGCCTCTGCCTCTCTGGCCCTGCTCCCCAAGGCTCTCCTTTCAGGACTCAGACTCCCCAGCAGCAGGCCCAGTGGCTCCCTGTGGGGCCCAGGCCATTCTTAATGGGGGTCTTCAGACCCCCAGACCTCAGGGGCCAGGACCAGAAGGGCTTGGTGTGGCCCATGAGTCACCTAGCCCAGCCCCTCCTCTTACAGGCAAGGAGCCTTGGGGGCTGCCTCCCTGCCCTTGCGGTGGGCTCTGCTGGGATGTGACCACACGGGAGCAGGTGCTCCCGGGGGCCTGGCGGCCTCTGGGGCGGCTCTGGAGCCCAGCCAGCGGCTGCGTGCAGCAGGGGGCTGCATGCTGGCAGGAGGGATGGGCGGGAGCGGACGGGACGCTGGTCGAGACACATCTACCTTGTTCCACCAGCCCCATGGTGGTGCCGGAGGCCGCGGTGGACATTGTGGCCGGAGCGGTGGTCTGTCTGCCCACTGTTAGCACCGGGTTAGAGACGAGGGGAAGGGAGGGGTGGGCGGACACAGACGAGGGGTGGGCGAGGTAAGGGAAGAAAAGAGACAAAGGAAGCAGAAGAAGATTAGAGTTAAAGTTTAGGTGACAGATGGTTCCAGAATCCTTTGCTCAAGAGAGTGAAAACAAGATTGGACTGATTGACACGGAAAAGCATTTGCCTCCTTTCTCCTTAGAAAACCCCAGTGGGGGCTTCTCGTGCCCGAAGGGTGTGGTGAGCACACAGCAGACAGGACAGTCCTATTAGTGTTGGTGTGACCGTGTGCACGCGTTCCCAGCAGTACAGCATCACAGCAAAAGTAACAGGATGGCGGGTGGGGGGCGCCAGATGCAAACGGACAACGAGAGAGACGGATCACAGACGCTCGCACACGGAGTGTCGGACGACGGAGAAGCCACGGGCACAGCTTGTCCAGACCTGGGCTGCTGGCTCCACTCTGGGGCTAACGTCATGCCCCAGATGGGTCTGCCAGCGCCCTGGGCCTCAGGGGTCTATAACAGACCCCACCCCTCCACCACACCCCACACCCCACCAAGAGAACTTGCTTCCCAACCACCCACTCTGAGCGGCCGGGGCAGGAGGCTGCAGCTCATCCAGAACTCGGAAGGAGGCCCCTGAGCCTCCCGCATCACCCCGCATCCCTTCTGCCCTCCTCCCGCACAAAACACATTGCTCAGAGCACTCAAAATGACAAGGAGGCCACACAGATGCCCGACAAACGCCTGGACAGACACACACGATGCTGTGAGCCCCAGTGGGGCAGCACAGACGCTCGTGTTCAGGGGGTGGAGGGACACAGACCCAGCACAAAGGTGATGGCCTCAGGGGACTGGACCCTGTGGTATCACCCAAGGTGGGAGCCCAGAGGGGCCAGGTGGGCAGTGGGTCTCAGAGCTGAGTGAGGCAGACGCCGAGGGAGGGCCTGCTGCAGAGGAGGAGTGGAGAGGCTGATGAGGAAGGAGGCGCTATCCTGCATGGGCCAGCAGGGATGGGGCAGTGCCTGTCTCTCTGGAGAAGAAAGGCTCACCTGAGAAATTCCGTGTGGCCAGCATGGTGGTGAGGATGGCTCCCTGGGGAGAGACACAGATAAAACCAGAGCTGTCCCATCAGTGTTCCCTGCTGGCTTCTGGCCAGGATAAGACCTCTGTCCTCCTGCCCAGATGCTCAGACTCACGGTCATGAGGCTGACATGACCTCAGCCTTCCAGAGAGGCAAGAGCTCCAGGAACCCAACAGCCACACTGAGACAGATCACCTATTTCCAGAATTACACACACCCTGGGCCTAAACCTGTTGACCAACTACAGTTTCTAACTGCTTCAAGACTCCTCACGCCTCAGTGGTCGCCAGAACAGCTGGTCACCTTGGCAGCTCCTCTGGGGTCCAGCTCCCTGACAGCCCCTTCTTTTCCTGACAGGCTCAGACAGGGCACCAGTCCTGGGGCTTCCGGGGAGAACCGCTCAGAGACCAGCAGAGGGCAGTCAGGCAACAAGTCCCCAGCCTGGAACCCACGAGTTGAGTGCGGTCACTGGAGCCAGCCCTGGCCAAAGCAAGCAGGTCGGATACCCTACTGGTGCCCACCTCCCTCCCTGACCTCCCCCGGCCCACCCAAGACCAGTGTGTGTGGCTCTGCTCTCCTTACCAAACCTGTCTGAGCCGGAAGCTTCAGACTTGCTTATACTAAGAGTGTGACTGCCAGATGGTGCGTACTGCCTGCAGAGCCCAGGTGAGGAGCCTGCAGCCAGCACTTCAGGACGGCCCCTCCAAGGGCTGCTCGGAGGTGGCACAGACAACTAGGAGGGGCCACACCTGGCCCAGGGCCCCTCTGGACTCGTTCCCAAGCTGGCCTGAGTTCACCTGATGCATCCAGTCTGGGACTTGCTAACACTCAGTCCTGGGGGCAGCAGCAACCCCTAGGTCTACCCAGACCCCTCCAAGGCCCCTCTGCTCCAGCCCAGAGGGACGCAGGGAAGCATGGCCATGCCTGGGACTAGGGGCCAGGGCCTCACCTTGAGCTTTCTCCTGGCATTGAACTTTTTCAGACACTCCACAGTCTCCTGTCTGTGCATCATGGAGGCTACCGTGGAACGTTGCTGTGGGGAAAGGGGTGGTCATATGGCAGCCAGGAGCCCAAGGCACAGGGGAGAGGCCAGGGCGGCAAGGCTTGCAGCACCCCAGGGTCCCCACATGCCAAGAGCCATCAGCCACCATTGCAGCAAGGGTTGTCGCAAGGGTTGTCTGTCCCCACCTGCCTGGGATTTAAGACTCGTCTCCCCCTTGCCTCACCCACTCTGTCCCTCACAGACAGGACTGCAGTTGGGAGGAAGGGACTGCTTCTACCCTCCAATGCCCTCCAAGCCCCAGGCCTCACAAACGTGCTGGTGTGTCCCAAGCCAGAGGCCACAAGGAGCACCCAGGGGACCCAAGGGAGCTCTTGAATGTCAGGAACAGGACCCTCTTGGGGCCCTCGCCAGGGGAGTGGTCTGAGGCCACCTCCACCAGGAGCCCCCTCCCCACCACGGGCACCGAGGGTGACTCACGCAGACCCACGGGTGCTTCAGGGCCTCATGGGCTGTGATGCGCTTGGCAGGGTTGATGGTCAGCATCTGGTTGATTAGGTTTTTGGCTTCAGGAGTGACGGTGTCCCACTCGGGGGACGGGAACTGCAGAAGGAAACAGTGCCCCAGCCGGGCCTGAAGCTCCGTCTCGGGCAGGGGCCAGAATTCTCCAAGGGGCTTCATCTCTGGCCACCAATCTGGGACAGCACAACCCAGGACCTGGCCACAGGTGGCTTCACCCCACTCCTGGCCTCTTCCCAGGCTGCCCTCACCCGGCCACACCTGGAGGAAGGGAGCACGTCAGAGAGGGGCCAGTGCACTCACGTCGTAGGCGCCGGCCTTGATCTGCTGGTACAGCTTGTGCTGGTCCTCGTCCCAGAAGGGTGGGTAGCCCACGAGCAGGATGTACAGGATCACCCCTGCGGATGGGGCCTGTGAGCACCACAGCCACTCGTAGGTGCCACCATCCATGGAGCCCATGCCCTGCACCCTCACTGCCCAGCTCCTGTGGCCCTAGGAGGGCACTGGGGTCCCCAGCATTCCTTTGCCCCCACCTGTGCAGTAGACACTGGGGCAGAAGGGCACAGCCAACCCCTCCACACTCTGCCCCACACCCAAACTATCACGGGGATGCGGGTGGCGTGAAGCCCCTCTGCTGCTACCCACCTCTGTGGGAGGATACCCCTACCCAAGAAGGGGCCCTGCCCATGGCCCAACAGTCTCTGACCTCTCCTCTCCACTCCGGTCCCCACCACACTTCTGGGACCAGACTCTGCTGGAGCGCAGGGCAAGCACTGGATGCGCCAGGGTCATTGTGAGACGCTAATCTGGGCTGGAAAGGAGCTCCTGGCTGCCGTGGGCAGACCCCTGCCAGGGCAGCTCAAGGGCAGGTTCTGACACAGATAAATCCAGATGATAGGCAACACGTTGCTGGTCACTGCACCTCCCGGATGTAGGTGAAGATCCTAAAAACACCCGAGCCTTGCCTGCACCAACTCAGGCCAGGCCTCACCACATGCCCAGATGTCCACGGGCTTGCCATACGCCTCTTTGCGAAGGACCTCAGGGGACAGGTAGCCTGGTGTGCCAGCGAACCCTAGAGAGAGGGGAAGAGGCCACGAGGGGCTGTCACACCACCTACTGCCCTGCCGACTGCCAGCCAACACACCCTGCCCCTGGCACTCACCAAACCACGCCTGCTGGTCCCCCTGCACCTCGATAGCCAGGCCGAAGTCTGCCAGCTTCACAGCAGCCCCTTTGCACTTGCTGGCCAGGAGCAGGTTCTCCGGCTGCAGGGAGGTGACCGGCACAAGGATGCACATTGTTTAAATCCAGAGGTGTTATGCAGGGAGGGGTGGGAGGTTACAAAACAGAGAAAACAGTGGTTTGCAAGAGACAGGCGCATAGGTCTGAGCCCTGCCCCATGGTGTCTGCAAGGCACAGCTGAGCCTTCACCCCAGAGTCCCAGATGCTGAGCCTGCAACCCCACAGCCCCTCTGCCCCTGGGGACAGAGACGCAGCAGCTCTGGCCTTTCAGAGGAAAGCTGGCTCTCAGCCTGAGCTTGGATCCCCATACCCTGAAAGGGCAACCTGGGGGCCAGTTAGACCAAAACCTCAAGCTCATCCTTACAAGCAAACTGAATGTTCCCCACAGCTCTGGGGCAGACTGTGCAGTGCCTGAGGGCTCCCGTGGCCCTGGGACTCCCACTGGCTGAGGGACTGCAATGGCCCTCTCTCTCCTCCCTGTTTCCCACTCCCCAGAGATACGTGATGTCAGGGGCTGCTTGAGGGGAGGTTCAAGTATTTCCTGCTGAGATGGTGACCTCCCAAGGGCAAGGAGAAGCGCCTAGGGGCCTCAGCACTAGGGGCAGCCCAGGACATCCACCCACCAAGTGCCCCTGGCTCCGGTCATCTCCACTACATGGGGCAGGAAGGAGGCCCCTGCAATAAGCCCCTGCCCGCTGGGTATCCACAGGTCAGGGGGGTACTCAGGCTCTGACACAGGGAGCAGTGCCCTTGCTCAAGACAGAAGGACATCTGCTCCCTGTCCCGCAGCAACGGCCAAGGAGGCTGCTGTTCCCAGACTGGGGACACTTGGCACTGAGGGCCTGAGGGGGTCCCAGGGCCACTGCATCCTGTGGGGCCTTCCTGTCCCAGCTTTCAAACCCACCAGGCCCTGGTCTACCCATCAGCCTCACCACATCCCAGCAGTGGGGTCTCTCAGCTGCAGGCCTTCCTTGTCCGTGACCAGCAGGGGAGGGGTCCCTGGAGCTCTCAGGTCCCCTTGGCCAGCCTCCCAAGCCACCCCTTCGCCCTGGTGAGTGCCCCGTTGTCCTGGCACTGCTTCCATCTGACACACTACCCTCGGGATCACACTGCTGCTTGATGAGCCGCCAAAAAAGACAAAACAGAGTCACTCCACCCACTTTTAACACTGGTTGTAAACCTCAGAGATCTTGACATGTGAAAAAGTGGCCCCCAGAATGAATGACATACGCTATCCCCATGTGGAAAGACTGGCACAGCCCCGAGCGCTGAGGGCCCCCAGCAGAAACCCAGAGCTTCCTTGAAAGCTCCCGCCATGCCCTATGGAGCAGGCGGGATGAGGCCGTTTGCCCCCTTGACAGGGCAGCATTGGGGCTTCTGTCCCCCACCTCCACCTCCTCGTCACCGTGGGGGTCCCAATCTACTGGGGCACATGCATCCCTGTCTACCGAGCACCAACCCACAGGCCTCTGGACATGATGATTTTGCCAACGTGAGTGGGTGGAGGCCCTAAGCTCCCTGTGCAGCCACATGGAGAAGTCGGACAGAGGAGGGGCAGGGGCTGCATTTCTCCATCCAGCCCAGAGCAGACTTGCCACATGTGCCCCCTTCCCGGAGGAAACAGACCAGCAGTTCTTCTGAAGAGAAGGAGCATTAAGTGAACATGGGCTGCAGGAGGCACTGGGCGAGAAGGCCTGGAGGCTCCAGGGTAGC
Organism: Rhinopithecus bieti; assembly: GCF_001698545.2. Lineage (NCBI taxonomy): Eukaryota > Metazoa > Chordata > Mammalia > Primates > Cercopithecidae > Rhinopithecus > Rhinopithecus bieti. The sequence continues at coordinate 847,505 of NW_016805193.1, read as the reverse complement.
TCTGAGGCTGTGCCCACCCCTGCTAGGCCACCTAGTGATGCTCCCACCTACAGCTCCATCCTGGCTCTTTTGCAGTTCCCTGGGATGACATCAACTGCCCTCTGCTCTCTGCCACCCTCCTCCGTGGGGTAAGAGCACCCCATCACTCTGCTGCTTCCTGGGCTGTCACGATCAAGACGGTGGATTTCTGTCCAGGAGAAAAGGACATCCTGTCCCCCTCAACAGGAGGTTGAGACACCAAGAATTCTGTTTGTCCCTCAGATTGGGGAGGAGGTACCATTGACCTCCACTTCTATGCCTTGGCCCCAAAGTTAACCAGATAAATCATGGGGTCTGGTAACAAAATGTCTGTGACCCCTCACAGGAGAACCAATGAATCCTAGCACCAACCCATGTGGCCCCAAGAGGAGCACCTGACGCAGGTGAGGCTGACGCAGGTGAGACACAGCAGGACATGCTTGGGATGCAGAGATGAGAGGGAGCAGGGGTCATGGTGGCGTGTAAAGGGCATAGGAGAGGGTCCCAGATGTGCTCTTGGTGTGGCGCTCTCCCCAGAGCAGTGCAAAGATCATCGATGGCCTAAGGAACGGTGTGACCCCCATCCAGCATGAAAACCAGTGGGGAGGTTGGTCTTAAATACCTTCAGGGTGATGGTCCCAGGGTCCACACTGCTTGCCTGTCTACAGAGAAGCAGCAGGCTAAACCAAGCCTTGGGAAAGGTGGGGTTGAAGAAGGAGGAAAGGAGATTGGAAGGAAGGAAAGAGAGGGAGGAAGGGAGAGAGGGAGGAGCAGAGACAGCTAAGCTTCTGAGAGGCCACCCTGTGCCCTGGGGGGTGACCAACCTTCTTCTGAAGAGAGCCTAGAACTGTTTTGCCCAGACCTAAGCTGGGGGCAGCAGAAACTTGGAGAAAGGGCTGGGAGGACTTGGCAGACCCTGGCGAGTCCTGATGTCACCACCCTGCTCCCAGCAGCGTCAGCCCTCTGTTACCTGTGTCCCCACCTGCCAGAGTGGAGTCTTGGCGGGGGCTCACAGTGAGACCCTGAGTGGACATTTGTTACTAGCTTTCTCTATCGCCCAGGCTGGAGTGCGGTGCAACAGGCTGATTTCTGAAGACTAACCCCTCCCAGCCCTGAAGGTCTGGAGGGGAAGGGAGGGCCATGTGCAGACACCCCCAACACACAAGTGCACACACATGCAATTAACACATGCACAAGACATGCAAACATGACATCATGCACACATGTACCCACATATACACTTCAATATATGCATTCACCAAACATGCCCACACGTTTGCCACACAACACACTGCTACAACATGCATGCACGTCCCCACACATGTGCATGCAACAGATGCCATATGTATACACACATTGCCACAGGGCACCAGACACGCGGACCAACTCATGACAGACATTATGCACTCACACCTCTATGTGTGGAGGTACATGCACTCCCGCACAGGTGCAAGATGCACACACGAGATGTATACACACATGTGCATATACACACAATGGCCTCACCCAAGGCATGCACAATGTATACACGACCTCTATGTACACACATGTATGCAACACAACACATACTTCTATGCACATGCACCACATGCACACTTACAGGTGCCACACTAGGCATGCAACATGCCTCCACACATGCACAACATATGCACCTCCACGGGGTGCACACCATAAACAATGCACATGCATGCACACATCATGCATGACACAAGGACACACACACACACATATACCCTCACCCCCTCCAGCTCCCAGTGCCACAACTAGTCCAGCCCTAAACTTCCTTGTACACAGCTGCAGGTACAGACACACACCTGGCAAGAGTGGTGTGGGGACTCACCCTTGAGGGTCTCTGGTGGACGACCACCCATTTGGTGACAATGGAGAACGGCCTCCCAGGATCTGCTGGATGCAAGTGACTGTGGAAACAGCAGGTGGTGTTAGTGCGAGTGGCCCCGGGGAGCAGCAAGAGGAGGCACTGGGGCAGGGGCAATGGTGCTGTGTGGCCTGGGGTACCAGGGGGACAAAGCGAGTCAAGGGGGTAGGAGATGCTGGCCAGGAGGGGCCTCTGGGGCTCCTTCCTCACCTCCAAGGCCAGCAACCCTGGCCCTGGCCCTGCCTTCCCCTCTGGGTCCGTATTTGCTCAGAGGGCACAGCCAGGCACACAGAAGTGACTTTCAAAGGAAACACCCCTGTCCCTAGGCTCCTGCTGGGCAAGCCTGACCCTAAGCTGGGCACCCTCAGGAGGGAGGCCAGGCTGAGCCTGTACCCTGCAAGGCGGGCTGAGGTGAGTGGGCTGAGGTGAGTGGGCTGAGGTGAGTGGGCTGAGGTGAGTGGGCTGAGGTGAGTGGGCTGAGGTGAGTGGGCTGAGGTGAGTGGGCTGAGGTGAGAGGGCTGAGGTGAGTGGGCTGAGGTGAGTGGGCTGAGGTGAGAGGGCTGGAAAACCAAGACAGGGAAGGGCCAAGGCGGCTGGGGGTGGGGGCAGAGGGCTGCCTGGTGTGAGAAAGCCCCAGGCACCAGGACGCTGCTCTGTGCTGGAGCAGAAATAATGTGCTCAGGCACAAGTTATTTCATTTTAATAAAAAGTGAAACCCGCCTGGGCGTGGTGGTTCACAACTGTAATCCCAGCACTTTGGGAGGCCGAGGTGGACGGATCACCTGAGGTCAGGAGTTCAAGACCAGCCTGGTCAACATGGCGAAACCCCGTCTCTACTAAAAACACAAAAACTAGCCGGGTGTGGTGGCGCATGCCTGTAATCCCAGCTACTCTGGAAGCTGAGGCAGGGAGATGGCTCCACTGCACTCCAGCCTGGGCGACCGAGTGAGACTCCGTCTCAAAAAAAAAAAAAAGTGAAACCCAAGCTTCCACACTGGCTGGTGGCTACCGTGTTGGGCAGCTCAGTTCCAGCAGCACTAGGGGCATCTAGCTCAGCTCCCAGGGATCTGAGTGCCGTGTGTGTGCAGCACTGAGCACACGGAGCTTCCCCTTCAACCTTTCCTCTCATAGTCAGGGAGGGCTGTTGGCAGAAGTCCTGGGCTCTTCCAGGCCGTGACTGGCTGGGAGGAGAGGTCCAAGCTGCTCTCAGGCCACCTCCCTGACACCTGTCCTAGAGCACATCAGACCCAGGGCCACGGAGCCCCTGCACACATTGAGAGCCTGTGGCTTGAATCTGCTTCTGCCCAGGTGCCCCTGGAGCCCAACACAAGCCCCTCCCTGGGGACAGCTCCACCATGCAGGGTGATAGCAGCCACCACCTCTGAGGCTGCCCTGCTGGGCCTGGAGGCATTTGCCACAGGCTGCCAATGCCCACCTGCCTGGGGTCTCAGTCACCGCCCCACTGGGCAGGGTCAAGGGAGGGACAGGAAGACCCCCCTCAAGACCCTTCTATCGCAGCCAGATCCTTGGGGACAGGAGGGTGACCACAGTCAGCAGGATGAGTGGGCTTTGTTTTCCTAACAGCAAATTCAGAGAGGACACGGGAGGCCAGCCCTCTTCCTCAAATAGCTCCCACCCCTCCTGGTCCCATCTGCACAGCGTCAGCCATTGCATTTAAAAGTGAATCTGAGTTTCCTTCTGAAGAAATCCAGCCCTCAGAGTCCTAATGGGTAAAGGACTCCTGAGGTGTGTGGGGTCAGGAGAAACCAGGCCCAAACTCATGGGAGACAGCCCTTGGTGGTGTCACTTCAATGTCACCAAGAGTGGGAGCCACAATCCTATCTCCATGCTCCATGTGCCCTGGGGTGTCCTGCCTTCCCTCCTCCCCATGTGCCCTGGGGTGTCCTGCCTTCCCTCCTCCCCATGTGCCCTGGGGTGTCCTGCCTTCCCTCCTCCCCATGTGCCCTGGGGTGTCCTGCCCCTTTGTTGAAACATCCTCCCTTCTCCCTGGCCTACACCTAGAGACTTCTTCCTGGCCTCTCTTCTGCTCCTGCAACTCCCGTATGGGGCTGTGTCCCTGAAGTCAGCCCATGACAAGCCACTATGAGGGCCATCTACTTCCCATGACGCTCTCATCTGCCTGGACCAGCCCCTCCTCCTTGTTCCTGAGGGGCCCGGCATCTGTTCCTTTGAATGGCCAACTGTGTCCTGGCAAGGCCTGTGAGCCTAAGCATGGCGAGCTGGCTGCGGGGGCTTCCCTCTGGTGGGCAGACTCAGCCTCCCTGCGGGACGGGAAGCCTGGGCAGTCTGGGGTGAGGCTGTGGGGTCAGATATCCAGAGCCATCCAGATGGGTCTAGATGCAAAGTGAGCTCAGTGTGGCCCTCCCAGGGGCCAGCCGGCCCCTTCATGCACTGCTGTGTGGTGTGGACGGTAGCAGCGCTGGCCAGATTCTGTGGTCAGTCTTGGCCCTGGTTTGTCCTGGGAAGAGCTTAAATCTTGGGCTCCTCCTGTCCAACTGTGTGCACTTTCCTCCAGCCCATCCCCGTGGTCCATCACTTCCCTGAGGGCTGGACTTTCCTCTGCCCTTAGGCACTATCCTGGTGGAGTGATGTGTGCAGAGGTTGTGGCCACCAGGAAGTGCTACCTCCCTGGACACCAACAGGGGCTCAGCCTGCACCGCATGCACCCCACAGACTACTGCTGAAGGTGAGAGTTGAACCTTCCTTGTCGACTTTCTTTCAGCCTCAGACTTACTAAGTCCTGGCTGCAGCTCTGGCCATACTCTGTATCCTCCTTCCTCCCCAGATGTCATCGCCCCATGACTCCACACTTGGCTCACCCAGTCCTCCTTGGCCTCCCCTGCTGGTGGTGCAGGGCCCCAAACCCATGCCAGAGACAGGGGAACTATGGGGCCAGCATTGGGTCTGCACCTCTCCATGGTGTCCTTGAGGGTATGATGGGGACTTGGCATGTGTTGCTGAGATCAAGTCCATCCCGTCCATTGTCACACAGGCTCCAGGCCCTGCAAATGCATGCTCAGGATCGAGTTGGCTGAGCAAGCCAGGGGTTCCCAAGACAAGGCTGCACCCAGCAGGGTAGGTGGGATGGGACAACCAACTGCCTCCGACAGCTCATTCAGGGCAGTCCCCTGCACTTTAGGGATCTGTCCTCATATTGCCCTTGTCCTGGTATCATCTGAGACCACGGCCCTTGGAGGATGTGAGACCTCATCGTCACGCCATCTATCTGCCCTCACCTTCTGTTAACATCGCTGTCTCCTCTAGGAAGGGCAGACCCCTTCTAGGTTTGTTTTTGTTTTTTACATGTTTTGAACAGTTTAAGATGTCACTCTTGTGATTAGAACTGTTCCCAAGCAGCATTTGGGACGTTATTCTCAGCCTGGGCTCTGAGGTCCTCCCCCTCCGGGGACAGTCAGCATCGCACATGGTCCCTTCACCCATCTTTCAGAAGCAACATTGCTTTTTTTTTGTTCTGAGACAGAGTCTCTCTCTGTCACCTAGGCTGGAGCGCAGTAGCGTGATCTCAGCTTACTACAACCTCCACATCCTGGGTTCAAGCGATTCTCCTGCCTCAACTTCCAGAGTAGCTGGGATTATAGGCATGCACCACCTCACCAGGCTAATTTTTGTATTTTTAATAGAGATGGGGTTTCACCATGTTGGCCAGGGTGCTCTCGATCTCCTGACCTTGTGATCCACCCGCCTCGGCCTCCCAGAGTGCTGGGATTACAGGCGTGAGCCACCATGCCTGGCCGCCACTTTGCTTTTAAAAAAATAGGTTCTAGGCCGGGCGTGGTGGCTCAAGCCTGTAATCCCAGCACTTTGGGAGGCCGAGATGGGCGGATCATGAGGTCAGGAGATCGAGACCATCCTGGCTAACACGGTGAAACCCCGTCTCTACTAAAAATACAAAAACTAGCCGGGCGAGGT
>NW_016805193.1:836527-840748 GCF_001698545.2 Rhinopithecus bieti | reverse complement strand
AAAAAAAAAAAAAAAAAAAGGTTCTAAATGTTTTGAACTTTGCTTTCCCTGTTTGAAGAAGACATGGGCACCCTTTAGTTCCCCCATAAACTCCAAAATAAGACCCTGCTTCCTCCTAAGATGAATTTCCAGCTTTGTTGGTTAGAAATGAGTTCAGAAAAGCAATGACTGTTCTCTTTCTTCTTGTTCCTTAGATGGGGCACATTCAGAAATCTGTCAGCTGCTCCGCGGCAGTAGCTCCTGGCCCTTGGCAGGTACCAGGCAGGGCATTAGTACACTTGCCCTGGCTGCGTCTGTGTGGTTCAGAAAGCACCTCCCTGCCCAGGTCTGGCCAGGAGGCCTCGGCCCATCCTCTCCCATGCCTGTCCTTCTCTACCTCTGTCTCAGCACAACCCTGACTGTTCAGACGTGGGGCTCCGCCCGGGGATAAGTTAAGCCCCCTCCTTTGCTCCAGTCCTGCCCCCAGTCTGTGGCAATGCCTGTGGAGTAGGGGCCCACGAGAACCTCTGTCAGACTCTCCACCAAGATCCACTGCTTGAAGGCTGAAGTTCATCCACAGAGAGCAAAGCCGCTGCGGCCCCAGGCAGGCACGAGGCTCACCCAGAAAGAAAGGAGCCCAAGGCTGCTGAAGCCTGAGGAGGGGCCCCATGCCGAGGCTGTTGCACTAGCGGGGCCAACCCAGGAGGGGTTCTCCAGGAGACTCCTTCCCTCTCCATGTCCCCTCTCCCGCTCAGCCTCCAAAATCACTGCCCAGATCCTGGCACCCTCTATAGGACACAGGCCGTGCACCCCCTCGCTCCCCACAGTCTGGCTACGGAATGCCCTCCATTTGAGCTCCAAACCCTCAGCGGAGGCAGTGGAGTTTCTAAGAGAACATCTCTTCTGGCTGGTTCCAAGGGACCCCATACACCAGGGGTGCCCTCTGCATCGGGTGTCCTGTGAGAGGAGGTGGGGAGACCTGGGTCAGAGCAGGGAACACTACAGTTTGCTCTGGCAATGGTTCCTGGGACCTGAACAGCCCAAGCATTTCCTGAGGACCCTAGAAATCCCTCACTTCTCCCTTCCCGAGCCTACCCTGAGGCTGCTCCAGACCTCGCCAGGCCAGTTCTGCGGTCCCCCGGCCCACAGCAGAAAATCTGGGGTTCAAGCAGGTGGGACTCCTGCTGCCAGGTCAGGCACCCCAGGGCCCGCCACAGGGAGGGGCTGTGGGTGTGTGTGTGGGGTGCTGTGTGGCCATCAGAGACTCAGACTGAGGAGGGAGATGCCGAGCAAGCCCGTGCCTGTGGATTGGGCAGAGGGACTGGCGCTCCGGAGGGAACTGGCCTGGTGTGATGAGGAAGTCACAGGTGACCCCTTCGTCCCCATGGCTGGGGCTGCCCCATTCCGGCCTCCACCTGGGACGGCAAGGGGTGCAGCATTCTGGGCAGCCTGACTCTCAAGCTGCCTGCCCCCAGAGCGGGGGACAACAGGCTGTGCCTCCTTCCCCAAACCTGATGAACACAACAACGCCTGAACCACACAGCGGGGCCAAAAGGGATCCACGGGAACAGAGGGGCTCTGGGTGGTGCAGGACATCGCTAAGGAGGCAGAGGGAGCATAGGAGACGGTGGGGTGCAGGGGGGCAGGGGAGAGGGCTGGAGGTGGCAGGTGAGGAGGAGGGTGGGAGTGAGGAGCCTGTGATGGGGCATGGGCAGGGGGTGGGGGTCGGGGAGGGTGGGGCTGTGGTCTAAGGTACTCCTGAGCCCTAGCTGTGGGGTCTGATCTGCTGATGGGAGGCTCTCAGAGGCCACATGCCCCCACCCTTGCCCAGCATCTGCCCACCCCTCAGGGCACTCCACCCACCCTAGGATCCCACCTGCCCCGGCAGGTGTCTAGATGGGCCACCAGGGACCCTCGAGTCTACCTGGCCAGCAGGCAGGCAGCAGCACGCTCTGTGACATATCTCACCCCAGAAGCTCAGAGCAGGGGCACAGGGCTCCGTTCCACTTTCTACTTTTCTTCTAAGTAGAATATAAAGGAAAACCTCGTCTTCCTCCGCTCCAAGGGCACAGGCCTCTCCAGGCTGTTCTGCAAACTACAAAGTTCCTCCTCAAGGATCCTTAGAAAAGAAGCCAGTGCCCCGAACCCCACAGAAGTCTGGGGCCAAGAGACTCGCCAGTTCTGTCCCTCTCTCTGCCCGGCTCTAGGGGAGGCCCAGTGGCAGCAGAACTGCTCACACTGCCCATCAGGGACGCGGGCCATGTCACCATGGGCAGTTTCCTATTGGTGCAGAGGCAAGTCACATCAAACTACTCCTGCTACTTTAAAAAAAATTCATTTTTCTGGATCAGAAGAGTAATACATACTCATTTTAAAAAGAGTTTTTTTTTTTTTTTTTTTTTTTTTGAGACAGAGTTTTGCTCTCGTTGTCCACCCAGGCTGGAGTGCAGTGGCGCAATCTCAGCTCACCACAAACTCCGTCTCCTGGGTTCAAGCGATTCTCCTGCCTCAGCCTCCCGAGTAGCTGGGATTACAGGCATGCGCCAGCACGCCCGGCTAATTTTGTATTTTTAAGGGTTTCTCCATGTTGGTCAGGTTGGTCTCGAACTCCCGACCTCAGGTGATCCGCCCACCTTGGCCTCCCAAAGTGCTGGAATTACAGGCGTGAGCCACCGGCCTGGACTAAAAAGAGTTTTTAAATAGACAAAGAAGATACAAATTTAAAATCATCCACAATTTCACCACCTAGCGAGGTCCTCCGTTAGCCTTATTTATGTATTTATTTTTTGAAGACAGGGTCTTGCTCTGTCACCCAGGCTGGAGTGCAGTGGCACGATCTCGGCTCACTGCAACTTTGAACTCCTGGGTTCAAATTATCCTCCTACCTCAGCTTCCCAAGTAGCTGATGTGCATGTGTGCCACCATGCCTGGCTAATTTCTTTTAAGTTTTTGGTAGAGAGGGGGTCTCATTATACTGCCCAGGCTAGTCTCAAACTCCTGGTCTCAAGCAATCCTCCTGTCTTGGCCTCCCAAAATGTTAGGATTACAGGTGTGGGCTACCATGCCTGGCCTCAGGTTTTTTGTTTGTTTGTTTTTAATACACATCTCTGTGGCAGAGCAGGGTGGCCAGAGCCCAGTGGGCAGGGAGTAATGCTGTTAGCTGTCCCTGAGGTGAGATGCACTATTACGAGAGACATCCTTGTCAGGTGTCAGGGTGGCATCTGGCCTGGGCCACAGCAGGCTACCAGTGGCCTATGCTTCCAGGGACTGGCCCTGTCACCTCCCCAGCTGACATCTGCCATCCCTCAATCTGGTCTCCAGCAGCCAGGCCACCAACAGCCATCTCTGAGACCATCTGTCCCTCTTCATTCCCCCAGGGGAGGGCTGGCCTTGTGGGAAGGGCTGCCTGAGGGTCCACAGGAAGCCCCGCCTGGATGGAGCCCAAGTTCCTCCATTCCATCCCCACAGTGGGAGGCCCACAGACCCAGGGCCAAGCCCTCTGAACAGGGCCTTGGGCGTGGAGGGGAGGTGGCCTCTTGGCTCTGCACTGAGGTTACAAGTTTCCTTTGGCTTCATGCCCATCGCCCTGGGGTGTGGGTGAGCAAGGATGCTCAGGACCAGAAGTGGGTTAGAAAGAGCAGCAGGAGAGGGTGAAGGAGGGATGGTAAGGGTATAAGGGAAGAGGAAGGTGTAAGGACAGCATGAGGGCTCTGCACCCACCTGGCATCAGCCTCGCTGTAGTATTCTCTCGCCACAATGTCTTCAAAGAGCTCCCCACCAGTGACCCTATGGGAGAAGCATGAAGGGGTCACAGATTCTGGAGACCCCTGTCACACTGTCACCTCCATTACTACCACCACCACCATCACTGCTATCATCGCCATCACTCCCATCATCACTAATGTCACCATCACCAGCATCATCACGATCATCATTACCACCACCAACTACCATCATCACCAACCACCATCACCATCACTACCACCATCACCACCAACCAACATCACCATCACTATCACCATCACCACCAACCATCACCATCACCACCAACCAACATCACCACCACCACCACTATCACCATCACCACCACCATCACCATCACCACCACCATCACCAACACCATCACCATCATCACCATTACCACCACCATCATCACCACCACCATCACCACCACCATCACCATCACCACCACCATCACCACCACCACTATCACCATCACCATCATTACCATCACCATCACCA
>NW_016805193.1:804346-836177 GCF_001698545.2 Rhinopithecus bieti | reverse complement strand
CACCATCACCACCACCATCACCATCACCACCACCATCACCAACACCATCACCATCATCACCATTACCCCACCATCATCATCATCACCATCACCACCACCATCACCACCACCATCACCATCACCACCACCATCACTATCATCACCACCACCACCATCACCACCACCATCACCATCACCACCATCACCACCACCACCACCACCACCACCATCACCACCACCATCACCATCACCACCACCATCACCATCATCACCACCACCACCATCACATCACCAACACCATCACCACCATCACCACCACCACCACCATCACCATCACCACTACCACCACCATCATCACCACCCCACCACCACCATTACCACCATCATCACCACCATCACCACCACCATTATCACCATCACCACCATCACCATCACCAACACCACTATCACCATCACCAACACCAACACCATCACCACCATCACCATCATCACCACTATCACTACCACCATCACCATCACCTACACCACCACCACCACCATCACCATCACCATCACTACCACCATCACCATCATCACTATCACTGTCACCACCATCACACCATTACCATTATCATCACCACCACCACCATCACCATCATCACTTGGGACTGACAGCTTACTAGTGCTTACTTATCTATAATGACATTTAACTTTTCAGTCCTCAAAACCACTCTATGACTTTGATCTATACTCCATTTTTATGGATGAGAAAACAAGTTTCAAAGGTTTGGTGACTTGCACAGAGTGGGCAGCACAGGAGCTTTGTCTCGGGGTCTGCATTGTTACACCCAGGCCTTGTGACTCAAATGCCAAGTCTGAGAAGATCTGGTCTCCCTTCCTCAATACTCTCCCACCCCCACTTAGGGCCAGAGTGGTGGCCCTTGCACAGGATCAGAGGCCCAAAGACACGGTGCCTAAATCTGGCCTCCTTGGTGGCCCGGGGTCTTGAGGTGTTCAAGGTCCCATCTCTAGGAGGAGAACAGAGATGACAGGCAGAAGGGAGGTCTCTGCCCACTCTCCTGCCCTGTGTCTCCACCCAGTGAGTAGTCATTGGGCCCTACGGTCAGGATAGACCCTGAAGGGCCTCTGGGAGCTGGGTAATGTGGGCATGGAACAAAAAGGTGGAGGGGCTGGACGCACGGCAGGGGAGTAGGATGGAGCCCTCTGCAGGTCTGCCCAAGCCCCTCACACACTCAGCCTGCTTGAGTCAGCTGGAAGACTCCCCTAGAAGTTCCCACCCCTGAGAAGGTTAGGGTCTCTGCTCCCACACCACCTCCTGTGACCCTATGTGTGGGGCAGGCCTGTGGGGCCCCAACCCCTCCTCTGCCTCCGCACCCTCTTCCCCATCCCCCCACCTGCTCCACTGCACTGCCTAGGCGCTGCGGCTTCTCTATCTGCCTGGCAGTTTTCCCCGTTGGTCCTGGAAAGTAGGGCTTAGGTCTGCCTCATTTTTGGGCCCAGCACTTGGGGCTGGGCTGGTCCATGGCAGGGAAGACCCAGGGAGTGGGTCTGTTTAACATGTGACCTTGGCACATGTGGGTGCTCTCTCAGCACTGGAGAAAAAGAAAAGTGAGCATGTGTTGAATGTTGGCTCCCCCCTGCTCCAGCTAAACACATGATGATCCCACTGAATCCCCTCAAAATCCTTCGACCAATGTGAGGGTGAAATGCACTGGGAAGACACCCAAGTCCCTGGCACCTAGCAGGGCATTAAAGGACTGGGTGTTCCCTTTCCTTTCCCCGTTTTTCTGTCTGGGCTGGGGCTGGGGCTGAGGGCTGGGGGCAGGGGCTCTGCCTCTGTTGCCTGACCGGCTCTGCTGTTCTGTGTCCCCAGCCTGCACCTGACATGAGGCCTGGAGCTCTGCGCACCCTTGCTCACTCCCCTGCATGCCTCTCCTCTCACTCCTCATGGGCCAGCACATTTATACAGCCAATCAACCACCAGACCAACCACAAGGAAACGAAACAGTGTTGACGGGGGCCCTTCCCAGGGTCATCTGGCCTGGCTCCTGAGCTTGGCCTGTCCGTGAGGGGGTGTGTGCGTGTGTTCACATGTGTGGGTGCCTGTGTGTGCCCTTGTGTACATGTATACTGGCTTGTGCATGTGAGCACATGTGCATGCGTGTCTCCGTGTCCGTCTGTACCTATGTGTGCCCATGCGTGCACTCATGTTCATGTATATTGTTTTGCATGTGTGCATGTGTGCCTGTGTGCACGTGTGTACAGCTGTGTGCCTGTGTGTGCCCTTGTGTACTTGTAGAGCAGTGTGTGCATGTGTGTCAGTGTGCATGTTTGTACATATGTGTGCTTGTGTGCATACATGTGCATTGGGCAGGAGGATCAAATCCCACATCTAGCCCAGCAAGGGTCTGGCATGCCCCAGTGTTGTGCTATAACTGTCCAGGTCTTAGCACACATTAAACACAGATTAGGTTCTGTAGATGCTGAGTCCAGGCACAGAACAGCGGCTAAAAGGCCTTAAGGTCTTGAGCCAGGGCTGCAACCCAGAGTCCCTCCAAGGGGTGCCTCACTAGGGCTGATGCCAGGCCCTCTGGGGTGCTCTGTGTGCTCAGGAAGCTGCACCTGAGACTCCCTGGCCAGGGCCATCTAGTGGTTCAGTTTCAGGGAAGAGAGTTTGCTTCTCCACCCACGTTGGTTGCTGTGGGAAGTTTGGGAGACTCACTACTGGCCCAGGAGGAACATAGTCTGGGAAGGCACACATATGATTTCATGGTCCCCTTTCCTTAGGCTGTGGGGGACACATGGCCGATTCTAGGCTTCAGCCATGGCACCTATGGGAGCTTCTGTCCTCTGGGTGTGCAGGTGTGTGTGAGACCCTCTATTCCCAAGCCTGGTTCTCAAGCCCTGTGACATTCCCAAGCAAGGGGAATGGGGATATCTGTCAATCCCCCAGAATCTACAGAGTCCCCAAACTACTGTGGGGCCTCAGGGCCTCCTGAGGGCGATGCCAGCCAACTCCAGAAACCACTGTCCTGGCCCTCTGCTGGCCTGAGGCTGGCTGAGGCACAGGGGCCATGGAGGTTTGTGGGGAAGACATGGAGGGTCTTTCTTGACTCGCCGGCCAATGTCTTCTTCCCAGTCTGCCTCAGGGCCTCCACTGACACCTGCCTGGCATGTGCTTGGCAAGGCGGGAGACATGAGAGTCTCTCAAATGGGCACACACATGCACGAACACACCACCCTTTCTTCTCCTCAGCTCCTGTGACACATGCAGCCATCTGTTGACCACCAGGGCCCCTGGACAGGACCACCCCCAATCCCACAATCTCTCCATTTCCTGGGAAAAGAGGCTGATGGAGGTGTGGTGGGGCCCACAGGTGTGCAGCAAGCCTGCCAGCTCCCCAGGGCCACAAGACAGACGTTTCAGGACATAGCCCCAGCCAGGCAGTGGCGACTGTGTCCAGGTCAGCCCCAGTCACCTGGCTGGTGATTGCAGTTGGTGTCTTGTGGGACATGCAGGGGAACCTGAGAGGTGGCCAAGCCGCTGCAGGGACAGTCTCAGCTTCTCTAGGCCAGAGAACCTCACGTGGACAGAGGCCTCCTCAGGCCTACATGTGCCATGTCCTGTCGTCTGCCACTTGAGGAAGGAGGAGCTGAGAGGGCAGTCCCCATGCAGGCGCGTCCTATCTCTGCTTGGCCTGCACGATCACAGCAGCCATGGGGAGGGCCTGGGGTAACCATGGCAATAGCACCAAGGTTGGGCTTCCCTGGCTGTGCGGCTGCCTGGGGGCCACAGGGCCAGGCTAAGGCCTATGGGCCCTTGCCCAGGTCAGGGTCCTGGAGCAGCACTGACTCACAGACAGCTAAATATAGCGCTGCTTAGCAGGAACTGTCAAAAGTGAGGGAGATGAGATCACTGCTTCTAAATCCGGCAGGAAGTGAGAGGCGGCAGCGGCCCCAGACACCTTCTCACTGAGCTACCGCACACACACTCATAAAACACTCACACATGCACATTCATGAACACACACACGCACACATGCATGCACACACATGCAAACACACATGCATACACTGGTGCCAGCGCACCCACATGCACACACCTCCACACGCTCACACATTCACACAATACACTTGCACATGTATGCACATCTCCACCCATATGTACCCTGATTTCATGTGCTCACACGCCCCCATGTGCCAACACCCACACACATGCATGCATGTGCACATGCTCACATCTCACAGCCACACTCATAAACACACACGTGTGCTCATGCCAGCCAGCGGTGCCCCAGTCCTTGGGACGAGGGCACCAAGGAAAGGAAGGTGAATGCAGCTTCTGAGTGACTATTCCTCTGGGGTCCACCCACCCACTGCCTCCAGTGTGCCCTGTTCTGTGTGGAGGAGGGGGGAGCCCAGGATGTCAGCCCTGCCTCCGTGGGCCTCAGTAACCCTAGTGCAAAGCAAATGAGGAGAAGCGAGGGAGGCTGGGCCGGGCACAACTTGGAGCAAGGGGACCAGCAGCAGAAGCACACTCAAGGGAGTGGCCAGCCCACGGGTGGGGACTATTCCCTGGGGCTGGGGAGGGTGCAGATCCCACCCTGAGCCAAGGCTGGGAGTGAGTGTGGCGAGAGTCCCCAGCTCTGGAACTTACAGATCGAAGACCAGGTAGTGGAAGCCCTCCTCGGAGATGCTGTCGTGGAGACGCACTGTGGGGGACAGAGAAGCCATGAGGGGCTGGCAGTAGCCCAGGACACACCCCCTGCCTGCCTCCATACCTATCCAGGCACACCACGAGCTGTGTAAGCCCTAGGGCTGCCCACAGGATCGGGCTGGGGAGGGCCTAGGTGGGCAGGCCAGAGGGCAGGGCTGAGCAGAGTGCTTTGGGCCCTGGGGGCTAGCTGACCACCCAGCGAGCACCCACAGGGCCTCTGGGCCCCTGCGCTTTCCTTGCCCTCAGCTGCCAGTCTGGTCACCTGTCTCCTTCTGCCAGAGAGAGACCAGGCCCTTTTGGTCCCAGCCTGGGCCTCAGTTGCTCCCAAACACCATGGAGATGAGCAGGAGGAGCTCACACCGCCAAACCCCAGAAAGGAGCCGCCACAAAGCTCCACATGAGGAGAAGCTGGGACAAAAACCACTCATTATCCGCCCTGGGTCTTCCCAGGGCTGCCCTCAGCCTTCAGGCTCTGGGTCTTTGCTGTGTGCTGCCGGCACAGGCTGGCGGGCAGGGTCCCCGCCCGATGCAACATCATCCAAAGGTTGGGCCCTGAGCTCCGATTCCAGAGCTGGCATGGTCAGCAGGATGGACCACCATCATTCCCTCCTTCCTCCCTGCACAGCTTCCCATGACAATCTATGTGCAGCATGCCTGGCCCTGGAACTCTGCCTGGCGCAGGGCAGGAGCTGGTCAGGATGTGATGAATGAACGAGTGGATGGATGAAGAGGCAAGGGAACAGTGAGTGATTTCAGCACAAAGCAAGCAACCTCAAGGCCTGCTTTTCCTTGAGCTGGAGATGTGCCCTGTACTAAGCAGCAAATATTTTCTAGGAATGACTCATTTTGGACACTCTCCCACGTGCCGATTCTGATGATTGCTAGAACAACGAGGACAATGACAGCCAACACACTAGGGCTGTTCTAAGCACTCTGTGTGTGTTATTTCATTTAACCTTCCCGACCACCCCGAGAAGTTACAGATGAGGAAGCTGAAGCACAGAGAGGTTAGGTAAGCAGCTGACAGTCACACAGCTCACAAAGGCAGAATAGGGCTGTAGACTCAGGGGACAGTCTGGTTTGAGGGCCTGCACCAGCCTCATTCCCTCCAGTCTTCAAGTCCTGGGAAGACGAACCCCTGAGGTGTGGCTCTCCTCCACCACTTGAGACTGGGCCACAGACACTGAACAGGTAAGGCGCAGCTGCCTTCCCCTAGGTTCACAGGCCCCTGGGCCTCAGGCAGCCCCTTCCTTGCATGCTCCAACGCTGTTCCAGTTTCTAACTAGCTGCCAGTGCCCTCCCTCCTCTGGCTCTGGTTCTCCCAGGGGCCCGGCCTGATAATGTCCTTACATCCGGGAACTCCATGTGGCCTCTGGGGCCTAGGACTCACCCTACAGACTGCTGGACTCCAGCAGCCCCACACCGATGGCCCTCCTTAGCCCCTAAACCTCAGACAAAATGCCCTCCACCAAGGGCAGGCCAGGCCCCAGAAGCCTCCACAGAGTCAGAAAATATAGTGTGAGCCCTGCCCCTGCCACTTGCTCTGGCTGTGTGACCTGGGGCAGGTTGCTCAGCCCATCTAAGCCTCAATCTGCCCCTCTGTGAAACAGTATAAACAGCACCTCTTCACGGGGTGGCCGTGAAGATCAATTATGTAACCTTTGTGGTGCTCTGAGACAGTGAGCACTAGGTGGACCACAGCTCTGTGACCATCACTGTCACCATCATCACCTGAGTGTGAAGAATCCCAGGTGACCAACGCTCAGCACCAGAGCCTGGGGCCCACTTAGAGTCCTGGAGTTTTTGCAAGCCCAGTGCAAAAAGACCTGCTCTACTTCTCTGCCTCAGGCCCAGCAGCCCAGCCTTCTCCTCTCTGCCCCCACCAAGCCCCATTCTCAAAGAGCAAGGTCTTCCCCAGACCATGTCCTGGGGCAGCTCCCTGGGCGGAGGGCAAATCTTGCCCACCAGGGCTGTCTGGGAGCTGATGCTGACCTCTGCCAAGCAGGGACTCCACCAGCTAAGGCACTTATCTAAAACCAATGTCCCCTTTCCCTCTCACCCACCTCTGGCTGACTTCTGTCCCAACAGCAAGGATGCCCTCTCACTAGGTCCCTTGGACCCTCTCTTGACTCCTAGGCTCCCATTCTACGCAGGCTGGCCTGTGTGTCCCTAAGACATGGCGGATCCTGGAGGCCCACCAACATCCGGCTTCTAGCACTTGCCTGTGAAACCTCTGGAGTTAAAAAACTCACCCCTCCCCACTCCCTTCTAGTGGGGGCTGCCCAATAAGCCCAGCTGGGGGCCCAGCAGGCTGGCCCCTCTGAGCTGCCCCACCTGGGACATGCTTCATGAAAATCACACACTCAGAGCAGAGGTGATCTCAGGGGCCACGGAGGGGATGCCCCCCACAGAACCCCACGGGCAGCTCCAAGGGAGGCCCTGTCATCCATGAAGGTACCTCACCGCTCCCTGGGGGTGCTGCAGGGCCATCCTCATGGTGGGGGCTGCCCCTGCCCTCAGGCACCCACGTCCCCATGCAGGCCTGGTAGGGTGGGGCAGAGGCAGATGGGCTCTGGGGTGGCAGTGGGAGGGGGGATCCCACTTCCTCAGCAGGAAGCAGGTTGCTTAGGCCAGATGGAGCACTGGGGGTCTGTGTGGGGAGTCTGGGCCATGTGCATGTGGACACTTTTTAAAAAAACATTTTTAACATGTTAAAAATAGTTATATACTTATTTTAGTGGTTTAAAAGAAAACCTAACTGGCACATCAGACGGCGAATTCACAGACAAGGCTAAGTAAAAAAGTGAATTGTCAGAAAATCTATTTAAATAAAAACAATAAGCAAATAACACTGTGGGCAGCATACAGAGGTGGTAAATAAATAAAGTCCCGGATTACTAAGAGGAACCAGGGTGAAGAGTCCAGTCTGGATGCAGTGGGACGGTGGGCCGCGGCGAATCTCGCCAGGGGCTAAGCTGCAGCAGTGGGACCCTGAGAGCCCACCTGGGGCTGCAGCCTGGCCTGTGCCCTGGAGTTGGGGCTGCCGCTTTCCATGCTGGGGTCCTGCTGGGTCCACTGGGGCACCTGCCCCTCTGCCCAGCTCATTGGTGAAGCATCGGATGAGGCAAGGTGGTTCCAGTCCCCTAAACCAGGCGATGAGGGTTCAGCGACCTTCGGAGCCAGGCCCAGGTGAGTGTGTGGATGCCCCAGGCTCCTAAACAGGCTCCCAGTCCCCGGCTGTTCCTTTGGAACAAGCACACCTGGGGTCCTCCCGGCATAAGTGAGTCAGAGCTTTGGAGGAAAGGGCCCAAAATCCACCTGACAGCTCCCCGGGTGCCTCTGAGGCCAAGAGCGGCTGCCATCCCCAGGGCGTTTCCTGGCTGCTCCCCATCATGGGTAAGGCCTGGGCTTCAGGCTCCAGATGCTCCGGTGGAGCAGCTGACTCTGGGCCAGGGTCACTTGACCTCAGACCGTAGTTCCAGAAGCCCTGGGCCAGCAAAAGAAAACAGTCGGGGCTCTCAGCCCGAGGACGGCATACGCTGGGGTCTTTGGTCAGTCTGTTTTCCTTGTAATTGGGCCATCTTGTGGTTTTTTGAGGCCACAGAATGTTGAGGCCCCTGTGTGTTCTCAGCAGAATGGTGGCTCAGTGTTATGGTGGCTCAGAGTTATGGGGGTTACGCGCTGGGCACTGGCTCAGCGGAAGGCTCTGGGAGGAATGTGTCCTTTACCTTCCTCTGCAGCCACTGTCACCAATGCCACAGACAAGACCCAAAGGACAGAGTGGGGTGGGGAGGGGACCTGTCCAGCTGGGTGGAGCTGGGCACCCAGAGCCCCGCCTTGGTGCTGCCCTGGCTCTGAGCACTCCCTGGAATCATGTCACACAGGACAAAGTCCTCAAGGTCAGGAGAGGAAAGGGGGCGTCCTCAGGGGCTTCTGGTGGGATATTTCAACTGAGAAGAAAAGGAAGTCTTTCTGCATCTCTTTGAAAGTCTGATAGAGAAACCGGAACGGGACCCATCCCCCCGCCCCACCCCAGGGCCGCTCACCGATATTGGAATGCTTCAGAAGGCGGCAGATCCGAGCCTCTCTCTCCAACTTCTGGTGATCTGGGGGACAGAAAAGAACAAGGTGTCACCTCCTGCCCCAGCAACTGGTGGCCCACGGATTGTCCGTGTCAGGAGAGGCCCACCAGGGTGTGCCAGGGCCTCTGACGAAGAGAGGAGTGGTTGTGCCCCCACAGTGAGTAGTCGTGCCCCCACCAAGGGAACACTCTTCGTGGGCACCCCCTGGGCCACTGGTGGCAAGGCTGGGGCAGGGACCAGCTGGCTTGTGTTTGGGGTGGAGAGGCCCATTCCGGTGGTGAGCGCTACTAACTCGGGGCTAAAAGTTTCCCTGGATGATTCAAAGTCAGCAGTGCACTGATTTAATCCTCCACTTATTTGTCCTAATTCCATACTCTTTGGAGCTTTTGGCTGAAGCCAAATTTGTTCTTCCGAGGCAGGGGAGGGGCTGTCAGAATGGGGCCGGGAGGGGGTGAGGGTGTGTCCCAGAGCCGGCTGGCAGGAGGAGGAGGGGAAAGCCTCAGAGAGGCCTCGCCTGGGGGATAGAAGTGAACTGGTGGTGAAGCAGGAGGTGGCCCCTCCTTCCCTCGCCACTCTCCTCCCACCCCACAAGGTGCAGGGCCCAGATCCCCGGACACCGGAGGCGTGGAGGTGACTGGTGCTCCTTGGGTGACCCCTCCACTGGCCCCCAAAGGATGGAGCAACTTATCTGCCAGAAATTTTACATTTCAAATAGAGACAGGAGGCTTTTAAAAACTGATGGAGAGTGTAATAGCAAAACCCAAAACCCCACACTTCCTCTGACAGAAGGAGGACTCCGTGCGCTGCAGTCACACAGGGTCCCATACTGCAATGCAACAGTCCTCCACCAACCCCCACGTCCAGGTAGCACCCACATCCTAATAGTGTGTAGGGAACGAGCAGCAAAGGAGGACTCACGGTGTGGACTTATTTACACAAAGGTCAAAACTAGACAGTCGGTGGGCACAGCCGCACACGGGGAGCTGTGAGGAAAGGACAGTGCATTTCAGAGTTCAGGACGTGACTGGGGAGGGCGCATCGGTGTCTGGAGCCCCCTCCACCTGCCCAGTGCTGAGTCCCACCACAGGAAAGGTGAGCAGGGCCAGGGGGCACTTAATTAATACACAAGACAAGACCTTGGGGATGCCTCCTTCGCCAGGCATGTCCAGTAGCGCCCAGGAGCAGGGAAAGAATGAGGCTGCAACTTCACGATCTTCCTCGGGAAGCATTAAAACCTCTGATCCCTGGGCTTGGCAGAAACTTGTCTGCCTGCAGGAAGGGAGGCCTGGCCGAGTCATGTTTGGGGTCAGTTCCCCTGGAGCAGGTGTGGCGGTGGTGGCCTGGGGTAGAGGATATGCCTGCAAACACGTATAGGCCTTGAGTGAGAAAGCCACGCCTGCAGATGGCAAGGTCTCTGGGAGCCGCATCCCCGACTTCCCCCGCCCAGGACAGGCATTCGTCTCCCTGCCCTGGCCACCTGGCTGCCATCTGCTTCAAGCCCAGCCGCCTGGCATCCCACGAGAGGGATTCAGAGGGATCTGACAGAGCCTCCAGGTGGCACAGAGGGAGTCAGACCCCACCCCGCTGTTTTGCTGGAAGCCCAGGGCATACCTGCTCCCTCCCCCACCTGCACACCCACCTCAGCAAGCACTGCACAGTCTTCCAGAATACCCCAGTCCCTGCTCCCTCTCCCTCTCCTCTCCCCTCCCACTGAAGTGGGAGCTGAGGTGCCAGGAGCCTCAGGGATTTGTGATGGCGGAACTGGAACCAGCCCAAGTGTCTGTCAGCATCAGAATGGAAAAATCAAACATAGTCACAATAGAATACACACGGTGTGGGCTCCGTTTTCCTATCTGCATGGAGCTCAAAACCCAGCAACACTTGACACACCTGGGGAGGGGAAGGGTCCACGCACGAGGCCTGGCTCCAGTGGAAAGCAGGGGATGGATTCTTGCAACACCCTCAACCCCCATCCCTCTGGGGTGGGAGGAGGGAGGGCTCTCAGTGTGCAGGGTGGTGAGTTCATGGGGTTATTGTTTTATTTCCTAGTGTCTTTCTTAAACTGATTCTGAACATTTTTCAGACATAGAGAAAAACTGCAACAATAGTACAGAGCAATCGTGTACAGCACTTCTGTACAATCTCCCTGCCCCGCCCCTGCTTCCATATGACACACTCACTTTTTCTGACGCGTGTGTAACACCAGGCAGCACTCAGGCGTGTCTCATAAGGACAGGGTGTCCCTTCTATAATCTCAATGCAGGTCCCAGATTCAGTAAATCGAATACAGATATGACACTCATGTCTCTAAGCTACAATCCACGTTCCACCCTTCCAACCTGTCCCAATAAAGTTGATGGTTAATCTTTCCCCAGGACAGGATCCAAGCCCCGGACCACACATCGCTACGGGACATGTGGGCCAGAGCCAGGCTGAGGGAAAGGAGGACCTGGGAGAGAGGCGGTGGAACCATGGCACATAGTTTCCTTTTGAAAAATTGCCTGATTAGAGTTAAATCAATAAAATCATAAATCCAAATCAGGAGAAAGATGCAATTATGAACGCACTCTCCTGGGACACAGATAATTTACATGCCTGTGTTTTATTACTGAAACATCGCCAAGAGCTGAGCCCCAGCCCGAAGATGATACGTATTCCTGAGCACGTGTTTAGGGAGATAATTATTTGTGTGGGGTGAAGAAAGGGCACCTGGCTGCCCAGTCCTGGCACCAGGTGTCACTCATGGTGGCCATACAGATTGCTGACTGGTCCTCTTTCTGTAACACCCACAACAGCACCTCGACCACCTCCTCCCAGCAGCTGCAGTAGGTTAGCGCTCAGAGAGCCGCTTGGAAACCATAAACCATGACACAAGATCTAAGCTGGTAACATCCAGACACACACGTCGTATAGCGTGCTTCACTGTCGGTGCCAGGTTTATGGCTAATGTTGTTTTATTCGTTAACTTCCCCTCCCCCAGTTTTGACAGTGATCATGTGTTACTTCCATAATTTAGCAAAGCATTGTTTTTAAAAAAGATTTTGATCCTGTCTCCAGTGAGCAAGCTACTGATTGAATATGACAAGGATGTTTCATAAAATCTACTATGGTAACATTTGCCCTTAAATTTTAAAAAATCAGGCAAAAAATAAATCTACGCGAATATAAGGTGACTCTGGATGGGACTGAGAAGCCACAGGAAGGAGGGGCAGGAGGAGGCGGCATTCTCTCTGGACCTGGCTCAGACAGCCCCATCTCAGGGCAGGCCAGATTCCAACTTCTTAACTCTGTGCACATACTATGATTTCCTTTCTACAAAACCAGGGACATTATTCTCAGCTTTCACATTAACATCGTAAACCCCTTGTCATGAACAAGGTTAAGTAAGTTAAACTGAACCCAATCCAGTGCATAAGAAATGTGCCCTGGCCCTAAACAGTATAGCAGAACCTGGCCCTCAACAGTACAGAGGAATCTGGGGCAAGCCCCAGCTCAGTCCTGTTCCCTGCCCCAGACAGTGGAGCAACCACATCTTGCTCATCCCTGCCTGCCAGCCTCATTCTGGGGGGCTTTGGTCCCCAGGGAATCTGCTGGACTCAGGAGACAAGAGCAGTGGCCACTGAGCAGGTCCCGAGGCCACCAGGCCTGTGGCGAGAACACAGCCGGAAGTCTGCTAGCGGCGGCTCCCTACCTGTCCAGGGCCCTGTCAGTGCCCCGGGACCCCAGCAGGGTACCCCTTCCTGAAGGAGGTCCCAAGAGGCCTCCTGAGTGGCCAGCCCTGGCTATGCACACTACAGTGACGTCCTGGTCAGGGCCAGGCAGTGGGTCACATAGTTCATCTAGGTGACCCAGTAAGAGGGGCTCACCAGGTGTGCGGGCTGTGGGGGCTGAGTGGCCAGGCCCCAGGGCTGTGCTAGGTTCTCTGAGGGGCCTGGAGTTGGGACGCTCAGGGTCACCCAAGACCCCTGATGCTCTTCATCCTCATTGCCACGTCTCACAGCTGGGCAGGGATGTCCGTGTGGTTAACATTTTATTAGGTAGTATTGATGCAAGTCACAGAAGAGGTGCCACACCTCTGTAGGTTGTGAATCCAACGACAAGGAAACCCCAAGAGCCCACTCCACCCGACAGCTGGTGCCTGGTCAACTCCTCAGAAGGTGCTGGATCCCCTCTCCCCATCAGCTAATGTCAGGCTCAGGCTCATGGCACTTCTACGTGCGTGCGCACTGGCTCCCAGAACTGCAGTTCCCTGCGATGCAGAGTTTTCCTAAAGGAGTCTAAGAACAGCCTCTGACATAGACCATGGGACAGAAAGCAGCGGCTGGGGAGTGAGGACACAGGCTGAGCCCCTCCCAACCTCCAGGGGACCTCACCCTATCAAAAGGAGACCCCTTTGCCCTCCTGCCCTCCCTCTTCTTCTCCCATCCCAAGACCCCTGGCCAAGGTCTTGGGGGTCCAGGGCAGACAGTCTCTGGGGCACAAAAAGCCAATGACAGCAGTGCCTGTGCCTCTTGTTATAGCAGAGTGATGAGCAGAGTGTTCTTAGACCCTGATTCTGCCTGTGGAGACTCAACAGGTGATGCTTCAGTGGGGTTTTAGAGGATGAGTAGGAGTTTGCCTACTCATGCTGGAAAAAGACTTGGTTCTCACACCCCCTCTGATGTGAAGCTTGGAGAGGGAACTCGAGTTCAACCAGCTCCTAAACGCTTGGGCATCTTGCAAATCTGCACCCTAAATGGAGGCAAGGGCGTATGTGTGTGGGCCTGTATTTAAGCCAGAAGGTGACTGACCCATCAGTGTGGATGCAATTCTACACATGCGCACACGTGTGTACACATTTACACACCGGCTCCCCAAGGGGGTGGCTCAGAGACACTGGCAAAAGCATTGCTATTTATTTCTCCTACCAGAGAAACATCTCACAGATCAAATACAGCATTCATTTATACCCCCATAAAAGCATTTATCAAAAAACCCCCCAAACAACAACAACAATAAACCCCATAAACAATTGTCCTCAAAAAGATCAGGCTAAACCAGAGCCTATAATTATCCGCCTGCCTGCTTGAATTCTAATGATAGTGATAGTGCGACATCCTCCGATTCCAGCCCTCGGGGAATGCCGAGCGCCGGGACCTTTTCTAGGTGATTTAGCTACAATTCTGCAGAGAGCCCTGGACTGCCGGCCACTCATCCCGCCAAACCTGCACCCTGGGTGTCCCCCGAGGTCTGCACGACAGGCGGGGCCAAGTGCTGGGGCACAGGCAGGCTGGGGCCACCGAAAGACCGGGAAGAGAAGCACCCCCAGCCAAGCCCTGTACAGCCTCGCTGGGCTCATCTCACGGCAGGCTTCTCACCCGCTCCCGCACACATCCCAGGACGCCGAAGACACCCGGACCGCGCGGGGCAGGCTGCTGGGCTGGGACTCACAGCCAAGGCCTCTCGCCGAAGTGCAGGGGCTCTCTGTGATATGCCACTTGGTCTGCATTTCCTGCTGCTCTCTAGACTGGTGGGTGGTGCCTGCCTGGTGGCTGCAGTCTCTGCTCAATGCAGAATCTGATATTTACAGCCTGCAGATGCTGGCTGTGGGGGCAGCAAGGCCGACATCACAGAGGAAAGGGAGACAACTGGCACCAGGAGGGCGCTCAAGGGCCCAGGAGACAAGGCTCCCCTCCTCCCTCACCCCACAGCCATCTCCAAAATACTGAGAGCCCAGCCAGTCTGGGTTACCTGCCTGCTGAGGCCGGACCAAAGCAAACCACTCATGCTCGTGGGGAAAGACAAGGTAGGGTTACGCTTGCCTAGATGTCCAGCCTCTCAGGAGCAGGGACCATAGACCCTCCACCAGCAGCCATTCTCAGATCCACAGGACCCCCCGGAAGCCTCAGTGTGGAGCTCCGAGGGGCGGGGTAGGGGAGTGGGGGCTCCTCTCAGCTGTTACTACGCTGACGGGTTGGCAGCTGGCACCCACCACCATGAAGGTGACAGGGGCAGGGGCCACCTCAAGGTGCCCACGGCCAAGTGCAGGAAGAGACAGGACCAGGACATGGGCACAGCCACGTGACCCATCCTGGAGCACCTGCCACATGCCAGGCACCGTCTGTTCTGTGCACATTACAGGCATTAACCTATTTCATTCCAAAAATGCCCTGAAAGACCAGGAGTGGCACGGGAGAGACTGCAAACCTCTCATGGTGTGGGAGCTCCTCCCCTCCTGCCACGCCACCCTCATCAGTGCAGGAGTCGTCGGGTCCCCTGAGCTAAGAACAAAGAGAAGCCAGCTGAGGGCAATGGGAGAGGTGGAGATGACGGGGAAGGACATTCACACCAACCCTGCTGCATCTGCAGGGTGAGGCACAGGGCAAAGATGAGGAAACTGAGGCACAGAGAGGAGCTCAAAGCTGCCAGGGCTGAAAGGCCAAGGCTGGGTGACTGGTGGGGTGGGCAGGGTAGCCTTCAATATCCCAAAGGCACACTTGTGCATGACTCTGGGGACCTCTCGTGTCCCAAGTGGATGCACCCAGAAGCCATGGTGTGACCAGTGCCCCCCAAGGGGGAGGGAGGGTCTTACAGGACAAGGTTACATGGTTTGGTAAATCATTGATGTTTGCTCCCATAATTTCATTTCTTTCTCCAGCTCCAAGAAGGGGTCCGGGATGGAGCTGGCAGAGGCTTCCCTGCCCACCCAGTCCCCCTATGCCATCCTCCACCCTCCCCGCCCCTCCTCATCCCCGGCAGTGGGTGACTCACAGCAGGGGTGGGGGGTGGTGAGTGAGAGGAACCAGGGAGAAGGGGAACAGGAGGGCGTGGGTGGGCACCAGGCCCCCTGCCAGCTACCAGGAGAAATAGCAGAGCTGGCACCTCCAGGAGGACACCGCAGGGCACTGGGCGGGGGCGACGGAGGGGCAGGAGGGGGAGGCATGAGGCCCACCTGTGTCAGGAGGGGCTGCTTCCCTCTCACCCCAGGGCCTCTGGAGTTGTCAGACCGAGAGACCTGGAGGAGGCCTGCCGGGTATGCTCTGTGCTGGCTGGGGGATGCAGTTAGGGCCACCTGGGACCACTGCCACCAGGGTCTAAGGGCTGGGGGGTGGGGCTCCCTAGGTGCCATGAGTGCTACCCACTGTGTGGCCTGGGACAAGGGATGGCACCTCCCTGGGCCTCATCTGGAAGATGGCTGTAATAATGGTATCTGGCCCCAGGACTGTGCTGGACTGAAAATGGAATCGTGTGTGAAAATCCACATGGGCCTAGCACAGGGTGGGTGCTCAAGAACGTATCCCCCCATTCCAGGCAGCCCTGCCTCACCCCAAGGGAGGTTGCCAGACCCCACCACGGGCCCATCACTGGGCGCCCCCCACCAGCATCAGCGCTCTCCACCCATTTCCTCATGCCTGGGAGGAGATCCTCAAGGACAACCCCTTCTGCTTGTCTGCCACACAGGCCTGCTGGGGCGGGCACGGGGATGGTGGGCATGGCAGAAGGGCTCTGCTCCAGCTGCCCTGTCCTGGAAGTAGTGGCTGGGGAGGGATGGGCCAGAAGCTGCATCCTGTGCCAGCTCCCACCGTCCCGCCAGCTTCTGGTTCCGCAGGGCTGGGGCTACCTGGGGCTCTGCTCCTCCAGGCTAAACCAGCAGCTGCAAGCACAGACCAACATCAAGACAGGTGGTCCACCTGTGCGCTGGACTAGGGTGGCAAGGATACCAGACTCAGGGCTCTGACCCAAGCCTGAGGCTGTCTGGCTAACGGTACTATGAAGCCAGTGCCACGCTCCAGAACTCAGGCCCTGCACATCCCCCAGCCAAGGCCTGGGCCAGGAAACTGGCTGCGTCCAAATCCCACTTGGGGGCCTCAGTTTCTTCCCACAAAATGGATTCAGGAGATGCCCTGTCAAGTAGTGCTGTTCCTGTCCAGAGGAGACTTTGAGGGCCACAGCAGAGAGGGGCCCCCAAATCCGCCCTCCATCAACACGGAGCTGGGCACACATCTGTCCAATACTCCGGACCTTGCTGGGGCTCAGCAGCCCCTTCCTGCACTGTCAGCACGCTGGCAAGACCCATCGGCCTCAGGTGACCTGCACACCTGTCTCAACGACCTGCACCACCATAGGCATGAGAGAGCTTTCTAGACATTTTTTCTTCTCCTTTCTTTTTTTTTTTTTTTTTTTTTTTTTTACGGCGTCTTTCTCTGTCACCCAGGCTAGAGTGCAGTGGCGTGACCTTGGTTCACTGCAACCTCCGCCTCCCGGGTTCAAGTGATTCTCCCATGACAGCCTCCCCAGTACCTGGGATTACAGGTACGTGCCATCACACCTGGCTAATTTTTGTATTTTTAGTAGACAGGGTTTTGGCATGTTGGCCAGGTTGGTCTCGAACCCTTGACCTCAGTTGATCCACCCGCCTCAGCCTCCTACAGTGCTGGGATTACAGGCAGGAGCCACCATGCCTGGCCCTCTAGACTCTTAAATGGCTCGCCAGCATCCACATCAAACACCAGCCAGGCATATTCTACACCCTGCCTGGTACCAACACACTTAACTCAAGCGTCCCAATTCACTTCGAGGCTAAACTTGACTGTGCTCGCACACTACTGACAGAGTGCTCAGGAGCCAAGCGCAGCCCTGTGTGGTACTGAGTGGCTGGGCCAGCAGAACCTGATAGGATATCCTGGGCCTTCACACTAGGCCAGTGGGGTCTGATCTTTAATTATATTTGGCCACGTCCTGGCCGGCTCCTACAGACTCTGGTAACAGAAAAGTGGGGATTGGCTGTGGGGTGGGGCAGGAATGGGGCAGGCAGAGGCCAGCTCACATCTCGGGGCCAGCACTTGCCAACCTGGGCTGCCAGCAAGTCCCTTGGTAGCACTGACCTTGGATTTCTTTGAGAACAGAAAGGGTAGCTGGGTGGGTACGAGGGAGGGGCTTCCAGCAGCCCCTCTCCTCTGACTCTCCTCCCTGGCTAGTAAATGTGAAGTAAAACCAGTCCTGACCCGAGTCAGCTTGGACCATGCGGCAGGGACTGCCCATCCAGTCTCGGGGTGCAGGCCGGTTTAGGGGCTGAAAGGAGGCCATGGACAGATCCTGGCCATTCCTCCTAAAAGGAAAACTGCTCCTTGAGAATGAGCAGAGGTCCATGTGAGTCCTTCAGGGTAGTGACTTTTGTGTGCTGAGGACTGGCTCTGGGCAGGCCTGTGAGCTGCTCATGGCACCCATGAAGCAGGGTTGTTGCTGCATCACCCCAGCTTTCAGATGGGG
Organism: Rhinopithecus bieti; assembly: GCF_001698545.2. Taxonomy (NCBI): domain Eukaryota; kingdom Metazoa; phylum Chordata; class Mammalia; order Primates; family Cercopithecidae; genus Rhinopithecus; species Rhinopithecus bieti. The sequence continues at coordinate 818,150 of NW_016805193.1, read as the reverse complement.
GCATGGGGGCAAGGAGACCAGGTAGAAGTGGAGCTGGACTCCGTCACAGGAGGCCCCACTTGGGGCCTTGGAAGCCGCCCCCTCCTCATTTTCTTTCCGGTGGGACTTCTCAGAGCCCTTCAGATGCTGCCATAGTGGGATGGACAAGCCTGCTCTCCTCTGGAGATCTGGGGCGGGGGGTTGTGGGGGTCGGGCTGCGAGGACTTGGGGAGCTCAGTGGTAGGTCTGAGGCAAGAATAACCCCGGCTCAAGGTCTGGGGGCCGGGTCAGGATCCTCTGAGGGCAGCACGAGTCTACCAGAAAAGGTGAGGTGGTGTCGAAGGGGGTAGGCTGTGGAGGCAGACACCCCTCTCCTCCTGGGCACCCAGCACCTCTTGGGGTCCCAAGTGGTCCAGTCAGGCCTGTGCAGCCCCAGGAGGCTGAGCCCTGTGATGAAGATGCAAGAGGGAGGCTCTCGCTGTGGCTTTCTGTGCATGTTTTGTTTTTAAAAGGCAACAGGACAACCGGCAATTAACCCGCCAGCAGCTCCACCACCCTCAATAAGCACCTGTGGGCACGTCCTGCAGCTGCCTGCCACCTCAAGGTCAGGGCTCCCAGGGACCCTGGCAACCACGTCAGCAGCACTCTGCCCCTCTGCATGAACGTGCATGACAGAGCTGGAGCTGAGGGTCTCGTAGCTATTTGCCAGCCATATGGGGATGAACACAGCCATTCTGGGAGCCCAGGCCAGGCCAGTGGCTGCGGTAGGGCCGCTCCTGGGCTACACACTGGGGGTCCACAGCATCTCCCCTCCATGGGGTCCACTTGGCCTTTCAGCTGGGGCCCCATTCCCAGGGCCCTCTTCAGGATCAGAACCATCCTCGAGCTTGTGGGGTGCAGCTCAGCTTTGAAACAGAGCTGTGGCTTGGAATTCCTTCCCTGTCACTGCCAAGCTGTGGCATTTTGTGCAGGGCTATGGTGTAAGGTCTAAGGTTAAAGCCAACATTACGTGCTACCTTGACACCCAGTGAAACCAGGAAGGCCCTGAATGACCTAGCTTCATGTCCCCCTCCGGACTCTGCTTCTGTGGCTAAGTCCCCACCCAGGTAACTGGGCACAGATCCTACTCATGCCTGAGTAGCAAGATGCAGCTCTCTGCCAACCCATGGAATTATTCAAACCAGCCAAAACCGCCTCTGGTGGGAACCAGGGGCCACCTCACCCCGTTGTTACTCCAAATCCTGCCTCCCCAGCCCCTGCCTGTTCACTGTGTCCTGAGCGCAGCGTCCTTCTCTCTGGGCTCTGAGTATATGTGACAATAAAATGCCATCCACTCATCTATCCAGTGCTGGGTGTCATGTGTTCAGTCATCCCCGTAACCCCAGGACAGGACTCCCATGCTCACAAATGGAGTGAGTAGGAGGAGATTTAAACCAAGGTGCCTAGACTCTCCAGTCTAGGAAAACAATGGTGGCCCTACTCAGGGCAGGCACGGTGACAGGAGGGGCTTGCTAGGCCACTCCTCCCAGCCCTGGTGTGATGGGTCCTCCACCTGGGGTCCCCCCGCCCCCGACACATACATCTCCCACCAAAGCCCATCTCTCCATAGACACCACCTTGGCTTCCTCCAGAGACAGCAGGGACACTGGCTCAGGCCAGCCCCTGGGGGTGCAGGGCCCACCCTGTCAGGGTCCTACTCTCAAAAATGAGGCCCAGACTCCAGGGCTGCAGTCTTGACCACTGTGGCCTTATGTCCAGCCTCATCCTCTGCCCTTAACTCTGTCCATGTCCCTCTTGTCCTTTTCAAAGAGCAGACAGCTGCCCGGAGGTTTCCACTCATCCCGGAGCAGATGCCTGGGGGCCCAACACAGCCCAAGGCCCAAGGCCAGGGAGCACAGCCCAGGGCAAGCACGGTCACATTTTTTTTTTTTTTTTTTTTTTTTTTGAGAGGGAGTCTGGCTCTGTCGCCCAGGCTGGAGTGCAGTGGCCGGATCTCAGCTCACTGCAAGCTCCGCCTCCCAGGTTTCTGCCATTCTCCTGCCTCAGCCTCCCAAGTAGCTGGGACTACAGGCGCCCACCACCTCGCCCGGCTAGCTTTTGTATTTTTTAGTAGAGACGGGGTTTCACCGTGTTAGCCAGGATGGTCTCGAACTCCTGACCTCATGATCCGCCCGTCTCGGCCTCCCAAAGTGCTGGGATTACAGGCTTGAGCCACCACGCCCGGCGGCACGGTCACATTTTTTAAGGGATTGAGGAAAAAGAACAACAGAGAAGACCATGCAACAGAAGCGAGTGGCCGACAGCCCCTTGGTAGCGCCTTTCCAGAATGCCCCCCCCGCCAGCGGCCTCCGGATGAGAGCATCTGCACACATCCGCCCTCCCCAGCAGGGGAGGCTGAGGCCCTCACATTCACCCGCGGGGCTCTTCTAACCCCCACTAACCTCAATAAACCCTCCATGACCTTCTGTAGGCTAATCACTCCATATCCAGCTGGAGTCGGGGCTCCCCCAGGTGACATGCAGACAATGGAAACATCATGACCTCAGAGCCACTGCGCAGACCTGTCACAGGACTGCAGCTCCTGGCCCTGGGGACAGAGGACAGTGGCTGCCCACAGGGGAGACACACACCCAGGGCCCCCAGCACCTTCCAGGGCTCCCTGCAGCTGTTCTCCCTTGAGCTTTGCCCTGGATCTCCAGCTCTCCAGACTTTCCCATCAGCAGCCAGACCAGCACAACAGAGACCAAAGCTCTACCATTCCCAAGCTCTGTTCCCACCCAGGCCTCAAACCCACACCTTGCGGGCTTCCCCACTCCTGCCCAAGTGGTCCCGGGGACCTGGGCACTCCGAATCCCCCTCTCCTTCCATCGGCAGTCACTACCACTCCCCACCCAGCTCAGTCCTTCAGTGGAATCTTCAAAACACTCTTCTCCTCCCACCCGTTCAACTCTGTTTAGTAAGCAGGTACTATGTGCAAAGTAGGAGGCCTGCCCTTGCTGGGCCTACAGTGCACTGGCAGGTAGCCTGGAGGGAGCAAGGGGTGGTGAGCAGGAAGGACTGGGGGAGGGAGCTATGCCCACACTGGCAGAAGCAGGTCTTCAAACCTTGGGCCCACAGGCTGTGGGTTCAGCCATCTCCCTGGTCCTCACTCACCTCCTGGAACCGGCAGGGCCTGGGAGTAAGGATCCCTCCAGATGTGGGAACCGTCAGTGCTAGAAGAGCCAGGCAGCGTGGAGGCCAATCCTCCTCCCATTTTACAGAAAAGAGAAGTGAGGCAGGGAGGGAATGGTCATTAGCGCCCAGAACCCAGCTCCCAAATCTCCCCTCTGCCGGGAGCCTTTTCTACCACTGACAAGCCCCTGACTCTGCAAGATGAGTGGCTGGAAATGCGGAAGCACGCAGAGGGGTCCTCCGTGTCAACTCCTCCCCTCCCCTCCCTCCCTTCCCTGACTCAGGGATTCCTCCCTCATCCCCTCCAAATGCCAACAGGGTGGGCCCTGCTCCCGCATCCAGTTCAGGATGCATTTGCCTTCCCCAGGGGTCATGGAGGCTCAGGAACCTGGCATTGGACCCTGACCAGCAGGTCTTGGGACTTGCTGTCTACACAGGGCCACACCCAGAACCAGAGAGCAGGAGGCCATGATGCTGCCACCCTCTCTCCACCTGACAGATGGGGCCAGCAAGGGCCAGGACCCTCCGCACAGCCTGGCTCCCTGTTCTTCTTTTGGTCCTCTTCGGGGCCACTTTCCAGAAGCCTTCGACTAAACCAATTCGGTTTCCAAACTAATGACAAAGTCCTGTCTCTCAACAGTCTAGCTTAGCATTGCCAGATAAAACACAGGGTGCCCAGTTAAATTTGAATTTCAGACAAAGGACAAAATTTGTTTTTGGTATAAGTCTGTCTCAATTTCAGATACGCAATAAATAATTTTTAGTTTAAGTAAGTGCGTTCCACGCAATTTGGGACACGCAGTGCTTATTTTACATCTCATGATTGTAAATCATACTTAATTGCTAAACCCAGCAGCCTAGCCTAGTTCCTTCATTGCTCCTAGGTGGCCCTCCCCCTGAGAGGGTCAGGCATGTGGTGCCCCCACTAAGCCCCCAGAAGGCCTGCCTCCCAGCTCCCCTAACTCCTCCTGCACCTGGATGCAGGGTCCCTTCCCCACAATCCCAGTTCAGGGACAATCCCCATCCTGTTGAAGGCTGACCCTGGGGTAGGGGAGGGGGCGTTTCCCAGGGATTCCCCCAACTCCTGGCCACCCTCCAAGTTCCTAGAGAGCAAACTGGAAGGCAGAGTGGGCCAAGAGTTGGGTGGGGATCCAAGCTCTGAAGCTGTTCCCTCAGCCACCCAGGGAGGGTGGGGTAGGGAAGCAGAGGAGGTCTCCCAGCAGGGAGGAGGTGGGGAGAGAAGCTGGAGGGGAAAGAGGGGGAGGGAGAGGGGAGAGGAGAGGAGGGGAGAGGAGAGGAGGGGAGAGGAGAGGAGGGGAGGGTTCCTGAGCCGGGGAGGAGGGAAAGGGGCGGGTCCCCAGGCTGGGAGGGGAGGGTCCCTGGGCTGGGAGGGGTGCTGCTGCCACAGGCGCATGCTCAGCTGCTCAGCTGTCCCTGCAATGCGGCGCCTCGTCCTCTATTAACCCAGTTCCACGGATTCTGCCGACCAGGCACTCATTATCCCCCTGAGCAGGGGTCTTTTTCTGTCTGTGGATTGTGCGGGAGCCACAAGAAAGCTGCAGTACCGGCTGTAGCAGGAAAGCCCAGGAGGCAGCCCCTGACCCACTGCACAAAGGGGTCCCAGGCAGGCAGGGTTCGGGCTGGGGAAGCGGGGGCGTGCAGGCTTCCCTGGGGTGCAGGCTCACCCCCAGCCCCAATGACCACAGAGACCTCAAGATGGTCCCTATCCATCACGCCTTTGGGCAAGGAGTGTCCTCCCAAGACAGAAGGGTCCCTGGGGAGACCAGGTGCCCCAGAAAGGGAGCTGGGGTGAGCTGCACAGGCCTGCAGGCAGGAAGAGGACAGTGGTGATACTCATGTCCTCTCTGCGGGGTGAGCTTGGGGCCTGGGAGGTGAGCCCCACTTGTGAGGTCAGCCCCACCTGGGAGCCCCACCTGGGAGCCCCACGCTGGCCCAACCCTCAGTCTGCCCCAGCTGGATGAAATCTAGAGTCCTCCACACCCAGGCTCTGCTAACCACCAGCTAGGGGACCCTGTCTCCCTCTCAGCTTCTGTGGGACTCAGCTCTCCCCGCGGTGTGAGAGGGGAGCCCACGCTGAGTTCAGAGGGTAGGAGAACGCGAGATAGCGTTGATGATGCCAGGCACACAGGAGCTCCACCTTGAGCTGAAGGGCCATTCCAGGGCATGGGCCCTGCACCAGGCTCTCCGCGCTAACCAGGGTCACCCGCTGCACTGCTTCCTCAGCGCGCTCCCCTCCACACAGGGCATCCAACAAGGCACAACAAAACTGCCCCCAGAAGAACAGCCGTTCAGTGTCGACAATGAGCAGCAGGGGCTGGGCAAGTGGGCAGGGGATGGGGGCGCAGGGGCAGATAACAAGAAGACATGTTTTAAGACTTGTGTGCCTAATGATCTCTTTACCCCCAGTCAATTAATTTTCCTCTAACGGCTTTTGTTAACAGTAGTTTAATAATCTCTCGTTATTCAGTACATTCACCAACTTTGAAAGTCTCACAATCCTCTATTTAATTAAGTATTAAATATTAAAACATCAAACTGTTACAGCTTTAGCACCAGCTGGTGCAGTTCTGCAGTGTCCGCGTGGCCAAGTATTTCAGTAACTGGGGGCCCGAGTGTTTCTGGAGTGGCGTCCTCCTTCCTGGAGCTGCGTGCTACCAGCCGCTTCTCATCACCAGGAGCCTTGAAGGACCAAGGCTGCTCCGCTCGGGCCTGGACATGAGCGGGTGTGGGGACACAGCCCTCCTAGTGACTCTCAAGGAGTGAGTGAGGCCCCTCCACTGGCGCTAGACCCAAATCAGGGGTAAAATGCAGCCAAGGAGGCTGTTGGAGCCTCCCCCACAAGGCCCGAGGGCCCAACATCCTTCTCTCCATCCAACCCTTGCTCTCTGGGTCCCCTCTCCATCCCCCACCTCCCTGAATAGCAGTGGGGAAGGCCATTTCGGGGAAGCCCCTGCCCCACCACGATGGGAAGGAGAAAGCCAGACACCCAGGCAGAGCCTGGGCCTAGCCCTGGGTTAGGAGGGGTGTTATGCTCTCCCATGTTTTCACAGGCTCTGGGCTGAGAGCCAGGAGGCCATCAGATGAACCAGCTGCATCTGCCCTCAAGGAGCACGTGGTCAGTTGAAAAATAGCCAGGGGCGCCTGCCATGGGGCCTGGGGAGTTCCAGGCCGGCTGCCGGCGGGAGGATCCAGGACAGCTTCATGGAGGAGGGGGCCCTGGGCCTGCAGGTTGGGTGGGCCAGACGACACCAGAAAGCTACTGGGTATTCACGAGGGGTCCTCCACAGCAGGACGCACAGGGTCTGGCCAGGAAAGGAGGCAGCAATGTGGAGAGGGATGGTCTCGGAGCCTTGCAACGTCCCTGTGAGGTAGACACTTTACAGCTGGGGAAACTGAGGTCTAGGATGACTGAGTAACCTGGCCACGGTCAGACAGCTGGGGGCAGTCAGGGTTGAAGCGGGGCATTCACCTGGAGGTGTGTGTCCCACAGTGAAGCTCTGGGGCTCCATCTAAGACCTCACCCTCACCTCCCCGATTCCTCCTCAGCTAGGAAAGGAAGCCCAAAGGGCCTGGGAGGGTTGGGGAACCTCAGGTCCCTGCATGGGGAAGGCGGCCCAGGGCAGCAGAGGACAGAGTCCTCGGACTGAGGTGGGTGGTGAGCCCAGGATTCTGCCTGCGGAAGGGGGCCAGGAGGAAGTGCCAAGCGTCCTTCCCCTACGGTCTCAGCAGACTGTCCAGTGCCGTCACTGCCCACCCCGAGAGGCAGGCTAGGGGCAGGAGAGGGGACACCAAGGCAACACCCACAGCATCTGGGCAAGGCCAGCGCTGTCTGGGTCATTTTCTGGAGCCCCAGATTTCAACTGCAAGGGGATGTTTCCCTCAAAGCCGGGGCGGTGGGGCCACCTCCCTCATCAAGAGTTCTGAGGCTCCGCAGTGATCTAGGCTATGTGGCTACAGTGGGGCCCCTGGGGTGTGACCTGCACACCTCAGGGATGCTACCCAGGAGCGGGACTCAAGCACCAAGGGCAGACAACCCAATTGTGCAGGGGCTGTGTGACCCAAAGGTTCAATTCTGAGGAAACCTCTGAACCAGTAGAAACACAAACACAGGCTGCATGAGAGACAGTATCAAGGAATTGCTGCCTGTTTTTCAGAATGATAAAGCTCCTGTGGCTGTTTTTGGAACCTTTTTCTGCTAGGGATGCATACTGAGATATTTATGCACTGAATGGTAAACGTCCCAGGATCTAGGGCCCAGATGGAACAAGACTGGCTAAGAATTGATAACTGTTGAAGCTGGGTTCGTTCTATCATTTTCTCTGTATTTGGTAATGTTTGAAATTTTCCACCATAAAAAGTTAAACAGGAAAAAAATGCCCAAGAATATGGCAGGGTGAGGCTGTGCAGTCCTGGGCGGAGCCTGCCCTCTGGAGCCGCACATGGCTGGGCATCCCTGCCCCTGCCCAGAGAGGCATCCCGCGGGAAGGTCACAGCAGGGAGCTGGCTGCTGAGAATGCCAGGCAGTACCCCCTGGCTGGCAACCCCTTCCTCCCACCACCCCACCCAGCTTTCATCGAATGAGGAAACAGGCCAGGCATGCAGCTTGAGAGGCGCAAGCACCTGGGAGCAAGGCCTGTGATGAGGCGCAGGGCGTTCATGGCAACACAAAGCAGCTCAGCTCTGCAGTCTGTGTGGTCAGCAGGGTCTCCAGGGTGCAGCCATCCTCTCACTCAGATTCCCGTTACCCTAAATCCTTCTGACTCATAGAGCACTTTGAGAATATAAATAGGGGGTGTGAGGTTAATTTACAGGAGCTATGTAATTCCACAAAAACATACTCGGGTGGTTTTCTGCTTGACCCTAACAAACTCCTACTCATCCTTCAACGCCCATGCAACACAACTTTTGGAGTGACTTGCTCCGACCCCTCAGGACTGCCTCTCCCAGGCCCCACCCAGCACATAGTGTCGTCGCTGCTGGTTTCAGGCTGTATCTGCTCATCTCCGTGTCCTCAGTGTAAACCTGTTAGATGAGTGAGAGTCTATGCCTAGGGCGTGTCTAAAGGGGTTCCTCTCTCCTCCTCCTAAGGTCTCACACAATTGAGGAATGAAGCAGAATGTGTAGAGTGGCCAGAAAGCCCTGGGTCTGACATGCCCCATGGTCCCTGGCCGAGGAGAAGCAGGCAGGGACAAAGTGATCCCAAAGGAGAGGCTGGCAGCACGGTGCTGCCCGGCATTCAGGAGGGAGGGAAGGCCCCACGGGACTCAATCTGTGGAGAGAGGGCCCACACTGCACACATATGTCACCAGGCCACAGGGCACGAGGCAATGCTGCCTCACACGTGTGGGCCTGGGAGGTGCATATCAGGGCTGCAGGTCTAGGTGGACAAGGCTTTGGAGGTTCCTGATAAGGAAGGGCCCAAGGTGGGTGGGGGTGGCTGCTGACCTTCAGGGACAGATGGAAAAGCAGGAGGGAAACAGCCAGCTATGGGTTCTGGTTTCCCAGGCTAATACATTTGCACAGGCTGTTAAAACACCAAGTTGACCAGCAAGCAACATTTTTGCCAAACTGAATTCACTGACACATGTCACGGAGCCTCTCCCGAGTGTGGGGTCTCAGTGGGTCTGCCAGCGTCATCAGGAATTAACTAGAGCCAGAAAAGTAGCAGCCTTTGTTCAACAGAACATCGCACAGCAGTGGGAAGGGATCCATCCCACGGACACACCCCAGAACATCACCCGAACACAAGGCAGGTGGCAGTGGCAGCACAACTCCACTTTCAGGCTCAGACACAAGCGGGTGAAACGCCCATGTGGCAAAACAACAGAGAAACGAGGCAGGGATGAGCATAAAATCAGGAGAGGGATGAGGGAGAGGGGGTGCCTGGGAGGCTCCAACGTGACGTGTTTGAGGTTCCTGCTCTTCCTGGCTTAGGGATCCACCTTTGTGCGGGTGATACTCCCCCCACCCCTCCAGAACATTTCACACTAGTGCCAGCCACAGAACGTCAGGGAACACAGAAGCCTCCTGGGCTCCGGGCAGGGCACACAGCAAGCACGCGGGAGGCGCCGGCTTTAACATGATTGCTGTCATCACAGGGTGGCCGTGCGACCTGCGCCGTGCCTGGCATCTCAGTTTCAAGCCTGCTAGAGAAAGGCTGCACTGGGCAGTGCCAGGACTGAGGGTCCAGCGGGGCCACCGGACACGTGTGGGTCTTCATCCATGATGGGGCAGTCACGCAACATATGAGCTGCTCCCTGGGGCCAGGAGGACAGCAGGCTGTGGCCCACGCTCGATCATCCCCATGCCTAGGCTCAAGCCAGCAGCAGTCCCTGGGTGGTCATGGGGAAAATGTGGCCACCGCAGATGACGACACTGACCCACGACTCCCAGCGGCACAGGTTTGGAGGACAGCAGAGGCAGCTCGGATCCTGTGGTCCTGGTATGGCCGCCCATTCAGGGTCTGTACACTCAGCAGACACCCCAGGACCCTGGCCAGGCCTCTCGGCATCAGCAGCTTCCTGCCCTCTGCTCCCGGCGACATCTGCCCCCCAGCACCCCAATCACCCTTGGTCCCACCCATAATGACACACTCAGGCTGGTGTCCCCTCTTGCCTCAACCACATGGCTCAGTACCTGGAGGCTTCCTGGACATCCCTCCTGAGTCTGGACTGAAATCCCGGCTACAGAGGTCACTCCCTCCTCCTCCCACCTGCTTGTCCAAACACCCCGGAGCTCATCGAAGCTGACCCTTGGAGCAAGTGGCCTTCACCTCCGCCCACTGCTCTGCCAGCCAGGGGCCACTTCCAGGACCCCCACCTCCCTCGCTCCAGGCCCCTGGGTTCCCTGATGCATCTTCCCAAGCAGGACCTGGGAGGACCTCTCATTCCCCCAGCTCAGCTTGGGCTGGTCCCAGCCTAACTGCCGGAGGGCCAGATAGTCCCATTCCAGAGGCTCCATCATGTTCCACACGTGCACCTACACATGCATGTGTGCATAGACACATGTGTGAACATGCATAGGTATGCTCATGCACACACAGACCTCCTCTCCATGGTGCCCTGTGACAGGCAGGGAGTGTCCAGGCCTCAGGGATGTCCCTCAGAGACCCACAGGAACTGGCCACAGGCACAACTGAGCACCGCCCACTTACGACCAGTTCTGTGTCTTGATCAAGAAAAAACAAGCTGACTGTCCTAGGTCCTGGAACACAGCCTGGCCCACCCACCCCACCACAGGCTGGGCCCCAGGGGGGCCAACAGAGCTGACCAGCAGGTGGAGTCACAGGGCAGAAGGGAAACCCAGGCCCCCACAATGTGTGGGGAATGGCTGGGAGCGCATGCCTCTGGACCTGCCCCAGCACACTCCTCAGTGTCCCTGCTGAACCTTCTGCAGTGTCACCCTCCCATGGCCCCTCGTGGGCTGGGACACCCACAGGGGGACTGACCCAGCCCCGGGCACCCCCAAGCCCCTTCATGGCTCAGTGACAAGGAGGCAGACAAGGGCTACTGCAGCCTAAAGGACCTCCCCACAACCTGGTGTCAGAGAATGCTCCCAAGAAGGGGAAACACTGATGGCCTAGTATACAGCAGTCGCTCAAACAACGCCGACACATCGCTCCACAAATCGCACATGCCCGCCCCCACAGGTGGCTGGATCACTGTAAACTGCAGGCCACAGACAGTAGGCAGCTCTCCCACCAACCCAGAGGAGGCCCGTCTCTGCCCACATTAGGCCCTCAGCATCTGGCAGCCTGGCCAGATGGGTCAGGGCCTCTCCAGCTCCCAATTAGCTCAGATTTGTGCCTGGATGCTAATCAAGGCTGCTGGCAGTGCCCTGGGAGGGGAGGGGCTGAGAGCAGCAGACAGGGGCTTCACTTGGCTCCCTCTACCAGGGCATCATCCGGCTGGTCCCTCCTCTATGGACCTGCACCGTACGGGGCAGCGACATGGGGCTGCCACCTGAGTGAGGCAGCCCACCCACCCCGCACCCACCTCCACAGCCTCACCTGGTGCTCTGGCACACCCCACCTTGGGGCTCCAGCAGGACCCCTGCGCTAGTCCCTCCCCACCGCCTCCTCAGATCTGTGCTCCAACCACAACAGCTGCCTCAGGATGCCCCTGCCCATCACCATCAGATTTGCTGTGTGCTGACTTTGGGTGTTGTTTGTCCTTGACCTGCCCCACAGGACAAGGACAGCACAAGGGTAGGGAGACCCCGTGAGGGCAGGAGCCTGTCTGCTCCATCACCATCTGCAGCGCCCAGAGCTGACCATCGCCAGCAGGGCTCGGGAGGCACATCCACATGCCGAGGGCCACCTGGGGCCAGCACCACTCGAGGCCCTTCCTCGCACACACCCCGCATGTCTGAGAAGCCCTCCCAGGGCAGGCGCCAGTGCCCTGCTACTGTGTATAAGACTTGGGCTCTGTTAGTTAAGAAACTGCCGGGTCACCTCCCAGTTGGCCATGACGCCAGGACTCTGCTGTCAGAAAGCAGATGGCCAACCGCAGCACTGCCTGGTCACCCGAAACTTTGTCACTGAGCTCTCATTCGGCCCACGGCTCTCAGGGCAGATGACATCACCCAACCACCATGGCGGCCTGGCCACCTTGAACCTCTCGCCCTCCAGCTCTGGGGGCAGAGACCCCAGTACACTTGGGAAGGGGAGGTGAAGGGGGGCCCTGAGAACACAGAGCACAAAGGTGAATCCAGGGGTCTGAGGGTCCCTCAGCACCCCCACCAGCCCGGGCCCCACCAGGCCAGAGGTGCCCTCAAGTCCCCAGCACTCCTGTGCCTCCCTGTGCCACAGCCTCCACTCCAGGAACCCACTGCATCTGTGCGTAGAGTCACAGGCCACGTGGGCCAAGTGCTGGCCAAGCCCAGGAGGGACCTGCTGCCCAGTCCACAGGGCACGGCCTCCAAAGCCCCTGCCCCAGCCTGACAGCAGCTGCACAGGACACTCCCCATGCCCTACCTCTGGCTGATAGCTTCTTGGTGTTGATGATCTTGGCTGCATACTCATGGCCGGTGCAGAGCTTGACACAGCGTCGGACCACAGAGAAAGCCCCCCTGGGGAGGAAAATGGGGGAGCGAGAGACAGAGACAGAGACAGACAAGGAGAAAGAGAGAGAGTGGATTAATCTCCCCATAAACACTCCCCATTAAGCATTCAGCCATCAGCCCGGCCTCGGGTGGATGGCTGTGAGTCAGAAACTGTGAGGAAGTGGGTGCTCCTCACAAGCCACTCTCAGCTGGCCCCACTCAACACCAGCAGAACAGAGGCCGGCTTCCCGACGGCTGGCAGAGCCCTGGCAGATGGCACACCCTGGGGGGCTGTGCAGAGAAGGAGGATCGGTCAGGCCCTCCAGGGGGCGGTGGATGGGCCCTGTTCAGCTTCTGTGTGACCCACAGGCCTGTATCCTTGTGGGTTGGCTGGACCAAGCGTCTACGTCCACAGGTCTCTCAGCAGGCATCCTCAGGGGCTCTGTACCACATCCATGAGGCCCTGCTGAGTCCTCCCCAGAGGGAAATGAAGCTGGTCTTGTCTGGAAGGCCCAGCTCCAGAGGGCAGTTATATTGGGATTTGGTGTGGTCGGACATGGAGATTCACGGAAAGTTTTGTAGGGAGGGAGGAACATCACATCGTTAAACTGCAAAGCTGGAGGAGAGGGTCCTGAGATCCTCCACTGTCCAGGTGTCATCGCAGAGGCCATGGAGGCCCAGGGTAGGGGCAAAAGGATATTCACGAACTGGCAGCCTGAGGGTAGGGAGAGGGGAGGAGGGATGGGGGACAGAGGGAGCTGACCAGCACCAACCAATGTCCAGAGCCCAAGAGACACACGGAAGGAATCCGGTTAAGCCTGCTGAGGCCATCGAGAAGAGGCTCTGAACGTACCCCACAAAGCCTGGCCTGCGGAGGACCTCCTGCCCCGGCTTCAGGGCACCCTGAGGGAATCAGTGCCACCCAATGGGAGCCACAGAGCCTATGAGGCAGGAGGGGAGGGGGCTGGTGCCCACCAGGAGGCACCGAAGAATCTGACTAGTCACCACGGTTGATTTAATTTGATTTCAGATTATTTTCTAAGAACAGCACATGTAAGGCAAGGGGCCTGGTCAAGAAATGTCACATGAAGGGCCTGAGTCCAGAGAGAAGGGCCAGAGGATGCTCTCAGGCTAGCGCTGGGAGAAAGGGGGGCTTGGAGGAAGCCCACTACCAGGCAGGCACCCACCAGTGCAAACCTGAGCATGCACGGCCCTCCTGTGTCTGCACCTGCAAAGTGCCCAGCCTCCCCGCTATAGGAACAGCCTCCCCTCCCAGACAGCTTCCTCAGCCTGGACAGCCTGAGAAACCCACACGGGAGTTCAGGCCAAGGGCTCTGCGTGGTGGAAGAGAAGCGTCTTACATACGAACACCGTTTTATCTACAGTCCTTCGTGGAGATAAATCTTTGTAAAAGAGTACTGTTTAATTCCTCGGAAAGATAAATAATTACACTAAATCTAATTGAACATTTTCTTAATGACTCAGGTCTTATGAACAGTGACTGTGCTTGGGCGGCCGCTGAGCTGCATCTTAGCTTTTTAAAGTCAACCCATGAACAGGGACAGGGGCTGCCTCAGGAGATGCGGGGGGA